>NW_023994450.1:0-237500 GCF_015586225.1 Lucilia sericata
GACTAGACTAGACTAGACTAGACTAGACTAGACTAGACTATAGACTAGATACTTCATCTAGACTACAATGTAGACTTAATTTTTTACTATAGACGCGAATTTGTTATAAATTTAGCTTTTTTTTAATGAACGAAAATTATATTCAATGTTATAAACAAAGTTTTTTCATAATTAAATTATTTTCTCCTTTTTTGCACTTTAAAGCAATAATAATTCTCCATTTTTAAGGCTTTTAATTATTTTAAAAACATTTAATATGATTAAAATTTATTCGCATCTAATTAATATTACACAACAAACTCTGGGTTAAAGCCCCTTTTTGTACATAAATCCATTCAAAACATTAATGTGCAGAAAAGAAAAATAAAGTTAAAAATAATTGACTTTCAGCAAAAAAAAAAAAAAAAATATTTCAATCATCTATGTTCTACTATGTTTATCCAACCAACAACTATTAACCGCAAAATAGGCGAAAAATATGGCAAAATAGAGGATGTGAAAGAAAAAATAAAGGAAATACACAGAATGAACATTAAACTTCTAAAAGTATAAATTAATCCTTTTTGGCTAAAAATATCCACATTAAACACACAAAAATTAACTAGAGAACTTATTTAAAGTGTTAGAATGCAACAGATATAGTAAGGACGGACATGAAAATTGTATAAACTAAACGTAGGCAATCAAGTTAGCCTTTATTTTGGCAAAACCAAAAACCTTAAAAAATGTTTACAAACACATAAACTTATGTATGTAAGTGTAAAATGTTTCGCTCGTGATAACAACCCAACACCAAATTTTTTATTATGTTTGCTTTGAAAACAACTTTTACCACAATCTTTATGATTTCTATACTGGGATATTATGTCCTAGAGTGTTTGTAACAACAAAAATTTTAAAATTTTCCCTCTAAAATGCTGCTTTTTCCACAACATGCTAAAATTTTATTTGCATGTGTATGAATTTGACCTTCAAACAGAGAAGAGTATGTTTTGAATAATTCAGTATTATAGACGTTAAATATAAATGCATAACTTGTGTTCAGCAAACTTTTCAGTTTTTGATTTAGGTTGCTGTTGGTTTTTTTCTAAGGCTACTGTCAGTTTTTCATTTTTGAATGTTTGACAGGAATGAAGTAGTAAATCTGCTTCTTATTTAGAGTTGAGTTTTAAATTGGTTGATTTATTGTTGTGTGAAGGATTTGTTGATGTTTGCATCAAAAATTTACTTATTTATGTTGATGTTGTGGTTTCTTCATTACCTGTCAAAATATTTAAAAGGTTTTTTTTTGAATGTACTACGTCAGTTGTTACATTTGGAGAAGAGGTGAAAGCAAATTTAATGTTTAGATTGAAAGTGTATTAGTTTAAGTTTAAATTTAATTTTGTTAAATATTTAGAGGAATTTAATTAAATTTTTTTACGAATACTTTGAAAGGGTATTTAATGACTATCAATTAAAAAAGGGATTATTTAAACACTAATCAATAGAACAGTGTTCTCTACAGTGGACATAAATCGTGCTATTTAAGAAAGTTATCTATATATGAATGCAAAATAGTATTTAATAAGTAAGTAGAATATGGACTAGACTATAGACAATTGTCTAGTCTATAGTTTAGTTAGTAGTTAGTAGTTACTTAGTTAGTTAGTTAGTTAGTTAGTTAGTTAGTTAGTTAGTTAGTTAGTTTAGTTAGTTAGTTAGTTAGTTAGTTAGTTAGTAGTTAGTTAGTTGTAGTTAGTTAGTTAGTTAGTTAGTAGTTAGTTAGTTAGTTAGTTAGTTAGTTAGTTAGTTAGTTAGTTAGTTAGTTAGTAGTTAGTTAGTTAGTTAGTTAGTTAGTTAGTTAGTTAGTTAGTTAGTTAGTTAGTTAGTTAGTTAGTTAGTTAGTTAGTTAGTTAGTTAGTAGTTAGTTAGTTAGTTAGTTAGTAGTTAGTTAGTTAGTTAGTTAGTTAGTTAGTTAGTTAGTTAGTTAGTTAGTTAGTTAGTAGTTAGTTAGTTAGTTAGTTAGTTAGTTAGTTAGTTAGTTAGTTAGTTAGTTAGTTAGTTAGTTAGTTAGTTAGTTAGTTAGTTAGTTAGTTAGTTAGTTAGTAGTTAGTTAGTTAGTTAGTTAGTTAGTTAGTTAGTTAGTTAGTTAGTTAGTTAGTTAGTAGTTAGTTAGTTTAGTTAGTTAGTTAGTTAGTAGTTAGTTAGTTAGTTAGTTAGTTAGTTAGTAGTTAGTTAGTTAGTTAGTTAGTTAGTTAGTTAGTTAGTTAGTTAGTTAGTTAGGTAGTAGTTAGTTAGTTAGTTAGTTAGTTAGTTAGTTAGTTAGTTAGTTAGGTAGTTAGTTAGTTAGTTAGTTAGTTAGTTAGTAGTTAGTTAGTAGTTAGTTAGTTAGTTAGTTAGTTAGTAGTTAGTTAGTTAGTTAGTTAGTTAGTTAGTTAGTTAGTTAGTTAGTTAGTTAGTTTAGTTAGTTAGTTTAGTTAGTTTGTTAGTTTGTTAGTTAGTTAGTTAGTTAGTTAGTTAGTTAGTTAGTTAGTTAGTTAGTAGTTAGTAGTTAGTAGTTAGTTAGTTAGTAGTTAGTTAGTTAGTTAGTTAGTTAGTTAGTTAGTTAGTTAGTTAGTTAGTTAGTTAGTTAGTTAGTTAGTAGTTAGTTAGTTAGTTAGTTAGTTAGTTAGTTAGTTAGTTAGTTAGTTAGTTAGTAGTTAGTTAGTTAGTTAGTTAGTTAGTTAGTAGTTAGTTAGTTAGTTAGTTAGGTTAGTTAGTTAGTTAGTTAGTAGTTAGTTAGTTAGTTAGTTAGTTAGTTAGTTAGTAGTTAGTTAGTTAGTTAGTTAGTTAGTTAGTTAGTTAGTTAGTTAGTTAGTTAGTAGTTAGTTAGTTAGTTAGTTAGTTAGTTAGTTAGTTAGTTAGTTAGTTAGTTAGTTAGTTAGTTAGTTAGTAGTTAGTTAGTTAGTTAGTTAGTTAGTTAGTTAGTTAGTTAGTTAGTTTAGTTAGTAGTAGTAGTTAGTTCGTTAGTAGTTAGTTAGTTAGTTAGTTAGTTAGTTAGTTAGTTAGTTAGTTAGTTAGTTAGTTAGTTAGTTAGTTAGTTAGTAGTTAGTAGTTAGTTAGTTAGTTAGTTAGTTAGTTAGTTAGTTAGTTAGTTAGTTAGTTAGTTAGTTAGTTAGTTAGTTAGTTAGTAGTTAGTTAGTTAGTTAGTTAGTTAGTTAGTTAGTTAGTTAGTTAGTTAGTTAGGTTAGTTAGTTAGTTAGTTAGTTAGTTAGTAGTAGTTAGTTAGTTAGTTAGTTAGTAGTTAAGTTAGTAGTTAGTTAGTTAGTTAGTTAGTTAGTTAGTTAGTTAGTTAGTTAGTTAGTTAGTTAGTTAGTTAGTTAGTTAGTTAGTTAGTTAGTTAGTAGTTAGTTAGTTAGTTAGTTAGTTAGTTAGTTGTTAGTTAGTAGTTAGTTAGGTAGTTAGTTAGTAGTTAGTTAGTTAGTAGTTAGTTAGTTAGTTAGTTAGTTAGTTTAGTTAGTTAGTTAGTTAGTTAGTTAGTTAGTTAGTTAGTTAGTTAGTTAGTTAGTTAGTTAGTTAGTTAGTTAGTTAGTTAGTTAGTTAGTTAGTTAGTAGTTAGGTTAGTTAGTTAGTTAGTTAGTTAGTTAGTTAGTAGTAGTTCGTTAGTTAGTAGTTAGTTAGTTAGTTAGTAGTTAGTAGTTAGTTAGTTAGTTAGTTAGTTAGTTAGTTAGTAGTTAGTTAGTTAGTTAGTTAGTAGTTAGTTAGTTAGTTAGTTAGTTAGTTAGTTAGTTAGTTAGTTAGTTAGTTATACATACATATCAATAACAAAAACGTATGATTACTGTAATTCCATAATATAATCATACGCACCCAAAACAAACCTCATTATATATTATATTTTCTCTTTACATTCCTTTACTTAAAACATTTTTTGTTTATTAAAGTACAATTTCTTAAATTTTATTAAAAAATTGCATACTATAGAAAAGAGATACCACAATTCTTACGTTTTCTTGTAAAACTTCAACATATATTTCCATTAAATTTTCTTTTCTCTCTTTTTAAATTTTCTAACATTTTTGCTTTCATTCAAATAAACTGTATGACATTATTTTACCTTAAGTCATTTGTATGTACATTGATTAATTTGTGTAACTTTTAAAGTACAAGACATTTTAAATCGACAAACACAAGCAAAAAGAGAAAACACACTCACAATGATGATGTTGTTGTCATCATCATAATCTTTTATGACGATATGACCGGGAGTAAAGTAGAAAAGGAAGGAAGTTGTGTATCCAAGTTTTGCGTGTGCGATGATTGTTTCTGCTGTCTAATGATTTATTGTTGTGATTTTGTTGCTTTTCTGGTTGAATGGTCGTTACTTCTTTGGTCGTTTGCACGTCTTGTGGCGGTGTATGCGCAAAATTATTAATTGGACCACAATTAACCACAGAAACACACATGTATGCAGCTGAAAATAAGTTGAAACACCCACATATGGATTCGTCTTATGACGACCACTATGTTATAAATTTTTTTGATTTTAAACGAAAATATGTTCTATTGACATATACACCTAAACACCAACTGTAGACATAAACAACAACTTTAACTATAATATGTCGTTTGCTGTTGCTACTTGTGGCAATATCACCGACATTTTTGTATATTTTACATTGACATCATTACGACTGCTACTTGTCGCACTTTAAAACAATGTCAATAACTAAATAAACATTGTCTATTTGTAATGGGAGTCTTACTATGTGAGTGTCTTAATGTTTAAACTACGTGACAATTCTCGTTTAGTGCTCCCGAGCAGCTTTTCTTGTGATATATTACACTAGCAAGCGCAGATTTCAAGATATTTAACCAAAATAATGTGAAAAGTTTTTCTGTAAATTGGCAAACATAACAATATATGAGCTTTTTGCTAAAACTAGCTAAGTAAGAAAATCCAAATATTGAAGAACTAATTTTCAAAGTTAAAGTAACCTATAATAATGGTAGTTTTAATGTTTATAATATTGATCTTATTGTAAATATTTTTTCAATTTCATGTGACTTATACTGTTTTTGCATGTTTCCCATCAATTGTATCGGTCATGCTTAATGCTTTTTGGCATGTGATTACTCTGATGGGGAGAAAATTTGAAGAATGACAACTTAAGATTGAAAAAATATAAAATTCTATAAACCATTTTAAATTGACTTTTTATTGTTTTGACAAATGACCTTTAAAATTTATAAGGATTGATCATTGTTTTAACCGAATATTGACATTTTTAACAACAATGCTGTTTAATAAGTTTCTAAAATCTGA
Organism: Lucilia sericata; assembly: GCF_015586225.1. Taxonomy (NCBI): domain Eukaryota; kingdom Metazoa; phylum Arthropoda; class Insecta; order Diptera; family Calliphoridae; genus Lucilia; species Lucilia sericata. Next base: position 5,288 of record NW_023994450.1, read on the forward strand.
TAACTTTAAAATCTACACGTGTTAAGCTTTAATTTAAATGAAATTTATGAAAAGATAAAAAATCAGAAAATAGACCAGACAGTATATCAGACAGATTATAAGATTACACTGCTGTACTGACATTAATCCAGAATATATCCCAAACTATAAATAAAGCTAAATACCAGACTGAATATATAAATTATATCTCACATTATATATCAGAAATAATAAACTAGATTATAGGCCAGACTATAAATCACACTATAGTCCAGACTATAGAACAAACTACAGACCAAACTAGATAATGATCAGGCTATAGAGCAGACTATAAAACAGGCTACATGAATATATAAGACTATAGAACAGATTGTAGACCAGACTATAGATCATACTACCAGACTATTCACCAGACTATGGTCCATAATATAGACCAGACTATATACCAGACTACAGACCATTCTATAGACCAGACTTTTGTCTAAATTAACGACCAGAGTACAGTCCAAACTAAACCCCTGACTATAGTCCAAATTAATGACCAGAGTATAGACCCCTATAATTTGGTCTAGACTATAGGCCAGACTATAGACCGGACTATGGACCAGACTATAAACCAAACAATATATCAGACTGCATACCAGACTTTAGTCCAGACTACATACCATATTGTAGAACGTATATACCAGACTATAGAACAAACTATAGATCAGACTAGAGACAAAACCATACACCAGACTATATATATACTTAACCATAGATCACACTATAGATCATTTGAATTTTCTAGCAAGTTTTCTCAAATTTTTAATAAAAAACATTCTCAAATTTAAACCTCTTAATTGCTTTAAACAAATTCCCGAACAGTTTATTCTCCTGTTAAAATAACATATCCCACCCATTTTTTCTCTACAAATCTCCCTGTAGCTTAAAGTGATTCAAAATACTGTAACATTATTATATTGTCATGTTGTGCAACAAAGAAAAAAAACTCAGTTTAAACACGACAAACTTAATTTATTAATCCATTTATGGGAATTAAATTATCAGTTTATATACATACACACCAATGTATAGGCATTTTCAATGAAACAAAAACAATATGTATTCTCATATGAAATATAAATTATATTAATATTAAATAAAGAATAAATTATAAATTACAGTAAACAGTTGTATGGTTATTGAAACCCTATTAAAAAAATGTTTAAATAAACTAGTAATTAAATGTGAAAAAATAAAATACATATAAAAATAAATGTCCTTGTAAAAGTGAGTTAAAAGCAAACAAATTCACAACATATTTTTTAGTAGTTAAGTACTAATTTAATATAATTTAAGACAATTTTATAGAAATTCAACACATTTTAAAATCTGTTGTAACACCTACTTTACAATTATATTTCGTATCTAAAAGTTTTTCTTAGAATTTAACAAAAGACTTTTACAAAAAGAATTTAATTTTAAATACAAAAATTATTTAGAAACAATAATTTTCCTTTTAAATTGTTCTCTCTTACTTCTTAATTGTTCAAAATAATTTATAATTTACTTCTGCTAAAAACCAATACTTAATTTATTCACCCTTCCACTTATATGCACAAATGTTGCACAATCTGTCTGGTTTTGTTGTTTCTTTTTACAATTTATTAAATCCAAAACTTTTAACACACCAAAACCCCTTTTCAAAGTGGTTTCTAAAGTTGCCAAATCAATGTTGATCCCTCTCTATCGAAAGGGAGATAGAACAATTTTCTGACACCCACAACAAACTCCGAAAACCACTTTGCTGCATAAAACGTAATTTTATGCAAATTTTATGAAGTATGACGCATGTGAATTGTATGCAGATAGTTAAGTGGAGAGTAGATGCATAAGAGTAATGATAAGTGGGACAAAAAGGTGTAAATTATATTCATTCATTTGTAGATTGTAAATCACATAATCGCAAAAAAAGAAGTACAGACTATAGACTAGTCTGAACCATATACTAGCCCAGACAATAGACTAGTTTTGACTATATAGTAGGCTATAGACAAACTACAATCCGGATTATCGTCCAGACAATACTACAGCCTGCATTCGAAACTACTTATAGACCAGACCTAACTATTCATCAAACTATTGTTAAGACAATAGTACAGACTATAGACTAGACTATCAACTCGAATGTAGTACATACTTTAGAAGAGACTATAGTCCAGATTATAGACTAGTCTATAGGTCAGATTATAGACTAGTCTATAGTCCAAACTGTAATGCTGACTGTAGTGCAGACTTAAGACTACCCTATAGTCAAGACTATATTCCATACTGTAATCCTTACTGTGAACTAGACTATAGACCAAATTATAGACTAGACCAGACCATAGACCAGACTATAGATCAGAATATAGAGCAGACTATAAACAAAACTATAGACCAGACTATAGAAGAGACTATAGAAGAGACTATAGAAGAGACTATAGACCAGACTATAGACCAGACTATAGACCAGACTATAGACCAGACTATAGACCAGACTATAGACCAGACTATAGACCAAACTAAAGACCAAACTATAGACCTGACTATAGACCAGACTATAGACCAGACTATAGATCAGACTATAGACAAGACTATAGACCAGACTATAGACCAGACTATAAACCAGACTGTAGACCAGACTATAGACCAGACTATAGACCAGACTATAGACCAGACTATAGACCAGACTATAGACCAGACTATAGACCAGACTATAGACCAGACTATAGACCAGACTATAGACCAGACTATAGACCAGACTATAGACCAGACTATGGACCAGACTATAGACCAGACTATAGACCAGACTATAGACGAGACTATAGACCAGACTATAGGCCAGACTATAGACCAAACTATATACCAGACTATAGACCAGACTATAGACCAGACTATAGATCAGACTATAGACCAGACTATAGACCAGACTATAGACCAGACTATAGACCAGACTATAGACCAGACTATAAACCAGACTCTAGACCAGACTATAGACCAGACTATAGATCAGACTATAGACCAGACTATAGACCAGACTATAGACCAGACTATAGACCAGACTATAGACCAGACTATAGACCAGACTATAGACCAGACTATAGACCAGACTATAGACCAGACTATAGACCAGACTATAGACCAGACTATAGACCAGACTATAGACCAGACTATAGACCAGACTAAAGACCAGACTATAGACCAGACTATAGACCAGACTATAGACCAGACTATAGACCAGACTATAGACCGGACTATAGACCAAGTTATAGACCAGTCTATAGACCGTCTATCGACCAGACATAGACCAGACTACAGGCCCAAATTATAGACCAAACTATATAGCAGACCATAAACCAGACTTAAGACAAGACTGTTGTCTAGACTTTAGACCTGAATATAGACCAGATTATAGGCCGGACTATAAACCAGACTATAGTGCAGACTGTAATCCAGAATGTAGATCAAGTTATAGTCCAGACAATAGACCAGACTACAGTATCGGCTATAGAACAGATTATAGATTACACGACATACTATACTATTGCCCTATACTATAGATTAATATAGACGACAAAATATTATAGTACGGACTATATTTCAATATATAGAGCAGACTACTGACCATACTATAGTGAAGTCCAAACTATATAAAATTTTCCAAAAAAAATAGACCTAATAATAGATTATAGTTCGGTCTAAGGACCAGATTACAGTCCAAACAATAGACCTACCATGCATGGTTTACTAGAACACATCATAAATTTGTTTGTATACATTTTCTTTCATCCCACTGTCTATAAAATTGCAATATTTTGTGGTTTCAATTTAAATTAAAGCTCTTTTGTTCTTCGCATACATTCGTTTGGTTCGTTGGTTGAATTTACTCATATTTGCTTTTGGTTCATATCATTTTATTTTACATTCTACAATAATGCATTCAGTAATACATATTCATTCGTAAGCAAATATAAAAAACCATCATTATTATTACAATCATCATCAGTGGCTACAGAATCATTGTTTGTATCATTATCACCATCATTGTGATAAAAATTCATAAACAATTCATTAACATTGAATGCAAGTAACTGCTCATGCACAATAGTCCAACAACAAATATTTCAGTTCTGTTTTTTACGTTAAATTTCATTTCAAGCTGTTTGTTGTAATTTATAATTTATACAATATTTAATAACTGTATAAGTTATACATACAAAATTTTCTTTTGAAAAAAAATTTATATTTTAAATTAAAACATGTATCGATAATCAGATTCAGATTTCAAGTGTATACTTTTGAATTCATTTAATAAAATAATACTGATGGTTTTTATTACCTTTAAATGAAAATCTTTGAAATTTTTAATTGATATATCTCTACACTTGGTAAACTTTGACTGCCATTTTATCTATGATTAATGGCAATTTTAGCTACTTTTCCTTAAATCCAAAGGGAATTTTTATCATATTTTACTTTCTAAAATACCTAATATCAATTTTTCTTGAAAGTTTTATGGCCAAAATCTACAATCATTAGGGAATGCAAAAAGTTGTTTATGAACAGCAGATATAAAACTTTAGTTACACGTGCACTGAACATTTTTCGTGTAACTTGTTCATAAATAATGTTCTACACAAGAAAATTAAATTATATTTATGTTTTTGATTTACGTTTTAAATCAGAAAATTTACAAACAAAAAAATATTTTCAAATTTATTTATTTATTTATTTCAAAACAAAACAAGAGATTTTCTTTATATGTTTAACCCCCCCTAAACAACCATAAATTATTGATTAATAGGCTACTAAAAATAACAAAAATGTTTGCCATTAATTATTCTAATAAATAATTTTATTGCTTTGCCAACCTGACGTATGAGTGATTTCTATTTTCTAAAATTACCTATTCCCGCTACGTATACGTGAGCAGCATTAAATTTAATTTATTTCTTTTATATATTATATCGTATTACAATAAACTTCAGTAAATATTTTTTCATAAAATTTTAATAGCTTTTATTGTGCTTATTATATATTTAATAATACTTAAAAATTGCTTACTTCCAACATGTTTATTAAATTGTTTTCTTTGTTTGCAAAAAAAAAATGAAAACCAAAATTATTTATTTTCTTTCAATAAAAAGTCTGTGATTTATGTATACGAAAAGTTGTAAGACGCATATATTTTGGTTGTACATACAAATATTCAAGCAAATTTTTTTCCCAAAACTCACAGCAAGTAAAAGTCAAAATAAATTTGTTTGTAGGTTTCCCCCTTTCCTTGTCCAAACTACTTAACAGTCGCTTAAATGAGCGGTTTATTTGCGAGCATGTTGTGTATTTGTATTTGTTTTGTGGTAGGTAAGTGTTTGTTTACAATACTAATAAGCAACTACGTGGGTTGATTGAGAAATACTTAAAAAATATTAAAAAAAAGTCATAAAAATAGTCTAGTCTATCGTCTAGTCTAAGTCTATAATCTAGTCTATAAGTCTAGTCTATAGTCTAGTCTATAGTCTAGTCTATAGTCTAGTCTATAGTCTAGTCTATAGTCTAGTCTATAGTCTAGTCTATAGTCCTAGTCTATAGTCTAGTCTATAGTCTAGTCTATGCTAGTCTAGTCTATATAGTCTAGTCTATAGTCTAGTCTATAGTCTAGTCTATAGTCTAGTCTATAGTCTAGTCTAGTCTAGTCTATAGTCTAGTCTAGTTAGTCTAGTCTATAGTCTAGTCTATAGTCTAGTCTATAGTCTAGTCTATAGTCTAGTCTATAGTCTAGTCTATAGTCTAGTCTATAGTAGTCTATAGGTCTACTATAGTCTAGTCTATAGTCTAGTCTATAGTCTAGTCTATAGTCTAGTCTATAGTCTAGTCTATAGTCTAGTCTATAGTCTAGTCTATAGTCTAGTCTATAGTCTAGTCTATAGTCTAGTCTATAGTCTAGTCTATAGTCTAGTCTATAGTCTAGTATATAGTCTGTCTATAGTCTAGTCTATAGTCTAGTCTATAGTCTAGTCTATAGTCTAGTCATAGTCTAGTCTATAGTCTAGTCTATAGTCTAGTATTAAGTTTAGTCTAGTCCAGTCTATAGTATAGTCTTTAGTCTAGTCTATAGTCTAGTCTATAGTCTATAAACCATATTCTTTAGTTTTAATGTGATATTTTGTAATCTCAATAATTTACATTTTTGTGAGCCATAGTCTGGTCCATAATCCTTCGTATAGTCTGTACTATCTGTACTCTAGTCTATTTTGCCTTAAAAATCATTTTTGAATTCACCCTCCTATTTGTACTTTACAGCAAATATCTGCATATGTTGTTATATTTACATAGCGCAAAAAGAAAACAAACATTTATTAATTTTTTTCCCATTCTGACATGCTTCAGCTGTTTACCGTTTAACAAATAAACATTTTCCTCGTTTATTTTTCCACGTATTTTAAATCAACGGAAAAGCCAACAAACTCAAGAAAACATTAACATGCAAATGCTTTCAAAGTCAAACGAAAAACGCGCAATCATTTACTAAAACCTTCTTCATTTCCCTACAAAAAAAAAAAAAAGAAGAGGAAAACAATTTCCTCTACATAAAACAAATCACAGGTGCTGCAGACATACAAACGAACGTATACATAAATACATGCTTATGTAGCTAAATGTATTACATACGTAAAGGTTTGTATGTACGTACATATGTTAAGAGAGTTGAGTCGTGTTTGTTGAACAGAAGTTGCTCAGATTTTTATGTTGAATATTCATTTTAAATTTTCTGTAGTCAGTCATTTATGTGTTGTTTTACATCTGCTAATTAAGATTCTGTAATTTTTTTAGTTCTAAAATGCTGGTTTAAAAGATTTTTATATAAATATCACCAGATTGTCTATTTTACATACATACATTATTTTATAATTTATCTCCTTAAAGTATGCTACTTTTTTTCACATTTGAGTATTTATGGATATGTATGTACTTTGTATTTATTTTATTATCTTGAGTTGTAGTAAATTTTTCTTTTTTATGGGGAAATGTGTGGGAAATCATATTTGCCTTTAAATTAGAATGCCAAATAAAAACGACATTTGTGACATTTTAAAAATGTTGATAGTTTTCCTTATATTGCTACAAAATTTTTATAATTATAAGAATAAAAGAAGTTTAAAATGAAAAGTATTTCATTTAGTTCTTGGTATTTTCTACTTTATTGTTCTCTTGACTTATTAATATACTTTTCTAAATACTTTCAGTTGTGAAAAAAGATATTATTGAAATTACCGGAAATAGCTATTGTTTCCCAGCACTTGCTACCTTTACCACGACGACAGCAATTTTATTTAACAACTCTTGTTTAACTTTAATAATTATGGAAAATTTGAATGGAAAACTTTTAAAACATTTATTTGCAAATTCTATTTCTATTTATTGTTCATATTACTATTAAAAATATAAACCCAGTAATTGGCTCAATATTTTGAAAAAAAAAACAAACCTACTTAAAAATACAATTAAATGTTGTTGTATGCTTAAATACGAAATAGTATAATAATTTTTTGTATTACAAACGGAAATATGCCCATAGCTTTAGATTTCCGCTTGTGCTGAAGCTTAATTTCAAATTTCACTCTCACACCTTACAAATAAAGTTTTTGCAACAACTGTTTCTACTTTTACTAACAACTCATTCAACTAAGAACAATAGACAGGGAAGGATAAAGGGAGTGTTATAGAGTAAGGTATGTTTGGAAACGCTTAATATTTATGAACATTATGAAAACTAATCTGCATATTGTAACGTTGGTATAAAAGTTTTCCAAGAAAAACGTTTTCATTAGTATAAAAAAGGTGTTAGACCAATGAGCCTTAAGCTCAACCATTACAATAAGTACCCTGCAGTTCAAGGTGTTATTGCGAATTAAAAGTTGTATATGACATTTATTTTACAGAAGTAAGATCTATGCTGCTGTTAAGTTAAACAGATAAAGTAGATGACTTAAAGATACTACTCCCTAGATTACTTAGAGACAATGAAGTGCTATAAGTACAAAGACTAAATGGAAGTATAAAATCCCACAAACGTATAAAATCGAGTTGAACAAATAGTTAGACTTTTAGAAAACATACTATCTCAAGATAATTACAGTATACTTATTAAACTGCTGTTTTTACATGCATATGCTTGTAAGTACATATTTTCTGACGACTATGCATATAACACTGAAACAGATAGAGAGTCCTTAAATTATTTAAATACCAACACTACTCCACTCATTTCAATTTACACATTCCCTTACTTATATTTGTGGTTATAAAAAGTTGTTTCTCTTTTATTATTATTCATTTATTTCAGAGTTTTTTATGCACATACTACTATTTGTTTTAATTTTCATTTCATTTTAAGTGTAAGACATAAACACTTTATTAAGTTCACTACGACTAAGTATTTGTAGTGAGTGGTATATCCTGTATATACCTAATGTAAGTGTGTATATGGCAACTTCCTGTTCAGGGTTTTTTTAGTAGAACAGAAAAGTTCTTAGCAACACAGGTATTATTTCAGTGGTGCTAATATTACCAAATATTTATTTTATATATTGGTTCAGTTCTAGTTCAGTTCTAGTTCAGTTCTAGTTCAGTTCTAGTTCAGTTCTAGTTCAGTTCTAGTTCAGTTCTAGTTCAGTTCTAGTTCAGTTCTAGTTCAGTTCTAGTTCAGTTCTAGTTCAGTTCTAGTTCAATTCTAGTTCAATTCTAGTTCAGTTCTAGTTCAGTTCTAGTTCAGTTCTAGTTCAGTTCTAGTCAGTTCTAGTTCAGTTCTAGTTCAGTTCTAGTTCAGTTCTAGTTCAGTTCTAGTTCAGTTCTAGTTCAGTTCTAGTTCAGTTCTAGTTCAGTTCTAGTTCAGTTCTAGTTCAGTTCTAGTTCAGTTCTAGTTCAGTTCTAGTTCAGTTCTAGTTCAGTTCTAGTTCAGTTCTAGTTCAGTTCTAGTTCAGTTCTAGTTCAGTTCTAGTTCAGTTCTAGTTTCAGTTCTAGTTCAGTTCTAGTTCAGTTCTAGTTCAGTTCTAGTTCAGTTCTAGTTCAGTTCTAGTTCAGTTCTAGTTCAGTTCTAGTTCAGTTCTAGTTCAGTTCTAGTTCAGTTCTAGTTCAGTTCTAGTTCAGTTCTAGTTCAGTTCTAGTTCAGTTCTAGTTCAGTTCTAGTTCAGTTCTAGTTCAGTTCTAGTTCAGTTCTAGTTCAGTTCTAGTTCAGTTCTAGTTCAGTTCTAGTTCAGTTCTAGTTCAGTTCTAGTTCAGTTCTAGTTCAGTTCTAGTTCAGTTCTAGTTCAGTTCTAGTTCAGTTCTAGTTCAGTTCTAGTTCAGTTCTAGTTCAGTTCTAGTTCAGTTCTAGTTCAGTTCTAGTTCAGTTCTAGTTCAGTTCTAGTTCAGTTCTAGTTCAGTTCTAGTTCAGTTCTAGTTCAGTTCTAGTTCAGTTCTAGTTCAGTTCTAGTTCAGTTCTAGTTCAGTTCTAGTTCAGTTCTAGTTCAGTTCTAGTTCAGTTCTAGTTCAGTTCTAGTTCAGTTCTAGTTCAGTTCTAGTTCAGTTCTAGTTCAGTTCTAGTTCAGTTCTAGTTCAGTTCTAGTTCAGTTCTAGTTCAGTTCTAGTTCAGTTCTAGTTCAGTTCTAGTTCAGTTCTAGTTCAGTTCTAGTTCAGTTCTAGTTCAGTTCTAGTTCAGTTCTAGTTCAGTTCTAGTTCAGTTCTAGTTCAGTTCTAGTTCAGTTCTAGTTCAGTTCTAGTTCAGTTCTAGTTCAGTTCTAGTTCAGTTCTAGTTCAGTTCTAGTTCAGTTCTAGTTCAGTTCTAGTTCAGTTCTAGTTCAGTTCTAGTTCAGTTCTAGTTCAGTTCTAGTTCAGTTCTAGTTCAGTTCTAGTTCAGTTCTAGTTCAGTTCTAGTTCAGTTCTAGTTCAGTTCTAGTTCAGTTCTAGTTCAGTTCTAGTTCAGTTCTAGTTCAGTTCTAGTTCAGTTCTAGTTCAGTTCTAGTTCAGTTCTAGTTCAGTTCTAGTTCAGTTCTAGTTCAGTTCTAGTTCATTCGTTTCATTCTATTTCAGTTCTATTAGTTCTAGTTCAGTTCTAGTTCAGTTCTAGTTCAGTTCTAGTTCAGTTCTAGTTCAGTTCTAGTTCAGTTCTAGTTCAGTTCTAGTTCAGTTCTAGTTCAGTTCTAGTTCAGTTCTAGTTCAGTTCTAGTTCAGTTCTAGTTCAGTTCTAGTTCAGTTCTAGTTCAGTTCTAGTTCAGTTCTAGTTCAGTTCTAGTTCAGTTCTAGTTCAGTTCTAGTTCAGTTCTAGTTCAGTTCTAGTTCAGTTCTAGTTCAGTTCTAGTTCAGTTCTAGTTCAGTTCTAGTTCAGTTCTAGTTCAGTTCTAGTTCAGTTCTAGTTCAGTTCTAGTTCAGTTCTAGTTCAGTTCTAGTTCAGTTCTAGTTCAGTTCTAGTTCAGTTCTAGTTCAGTTCTAGTTCAGTTCTAGTTCAGTTCTAGTTCAGTTCTAGTTCAGTTCTAGTTCAGTTCTAGTTCAGTTCTAGTTCAGTTCTAGTTCAGTTCTAGTTCAGTTCTAGTTCAGTTCTAGTTCAGTTCTAGTTCAGTTCTAGTTCAGTTCTAGTTCAGTTCTAGTTCAGTTCTAGTTCAGTTCTAGTTCAGTTCTAGTTCAGTTCCAGTTCAACTGTTACTCAATAATGAACATATTATATCTTTAGCACATTATTACGTCTTCTCTCAAACATAACATTTCAAGGTCTCATTATTCCAGCTAAATTAATTAATCAATTTCTCTAATTAACTACACTATTAAAACGTTCATCAACCTACTAAAGCACTTTAAATGTGATAAATATTTCCCATAATTACACCATAAATTCTGAATAGAAACATTTATCAACAAAAAATCAAATTCAATGAATAAAACACTAAATGAAATTCATATTATCTTAACCAATTCTAATTATCTTGACCTTTTGCATTTGATTTTAAGCCTTTTCAACGTTATGAATATTCAATGCTCTTCAAACTCTTTCATGATGAAGCAGCTATGACTGCAATGAAAGTTAAAGGCAAAATATTAACAACAATTTCTGTATAAATGTCATATCAAATTTCACTTGACTTGAATATTTATAGACTGTTTTTTACGGCTTTCGCAATATTGCTAGTGAAAAGGCTGTCTCTCATAACTGTGTAAAAAATATTAAACTATAGAGTGCCTTATGCCTTAAGGCTTAAAGAACAATGAATTATTAAAGGAAAATATAAGATTGAAATCTTAAAACGTAATAAAACTGAAACAACACAAAACCTTTAAAAGTCTTTGCAGGTTAGATGCGATAGCAGCACAAAAACCAAATGCATTACACAAATACCTTTAATGCCAATGTAAATTGTTGAGTTTGGTTAAATGTATTACTGGTGATGGTTGAGTGTAGCCAACAACTCCTAACATTATGCAACGATTTAGAAGGAATGTTGGTTTTGTCATTGTGTGTAGCATACCGAAGCAAAGATATGAAATGAAAATGTGTGGGAAATGAATAGAAAATAAAATCAATTTTTCTCTACAAAAAACTGTTAAGTCAGCTCCGCTAGTTAGCAAAAAGAAGTATTTAAAAAATGTAGTTTATTTAATGAATGTTTTTAGAAACCCAACCTTAAAACCGACAACGTCTGCAAACAAAAAAAGTGAAATTAACTTTTCCCTTTTAATTCCACATCAACGTTTTATGTTTTTTAATTAAACCATATCATGATTTTGCACTACTCAGCTCTTATAAATTCTAGTTGTTTAAAGTCATTTATAGTAAACGTAATTGGCAATAATCCTTGGAATATTTAAAAGACTACTTTGAATTTTCATATACTAACTTCTTCGTTTGCAGTTACCTAAGTCTAATAAATATTTATAGGAGGATAAGTTTAAATAAAAAAAATTAAAAAAAATATTATAAATATTTAGTCAAAATATGTCTGTAGGTTATTGTTCCCAAACTACCCTCGTTTATTCAAACAATGTTAAAACCACAAATACCTGATGACGTGACGAACATGTTGCAGGAACAATCCTTATACAATATCAAAAACCAACAATTTATAATCTCTTGTTGTGATATTTATGTTGATATTTTAGCATAGTTTTACAGTGGGACAGTTAAAAAACAGAACTAGAACAGAACTAGAACAGAACTAGAACAGAACTAGAACAGAACTAGAACAGAACTAGAACAGAACTAGAACAGAACTAGAACAGAACTAGAACAGAACTAGAACAGAACTAGAACAGTACTAGAACAGAACTAGAACAGAACTAGAACAGAACTAGAACAGAACTAGAACAAAACTAGAACAGAACTAGAACAGAACTAGAAGAGAACTAGAAAAGAACTAGAACAGAACTAGAACAGAACTAGAACAGAACTAGAACAGAACTAGAACAGAACTAGAACAGAACTAGAACAGAACTAGAACAGAACTAGAACAGAACTAGAACAGAACTAGAACAGAACTAGAACAGAACTAGAACAGAACTAGAACAGAACTAGAACTAGAACAGAACTAGAACAGAACTAGAACAGAACTAGAACAGAACTAGAACAGAACTAGAACAGAACTAGAACAGAACTAGAACAGAACTAGAACAGAACTAGAACAGAACAGAACTAGAACAGAACTAGAACAGAACTAGAACAAACTAGAACAGAACTAGAACAGAACTAGAACAGAACTAGAACAGAACTAGAACAGAACTAGAACAGAACTAGAACAGAACTAGAACAGAACTAGAACAGAACTAGAACAGAACTAGAACAGAACTAGAACTAGAACAGAACTAGAACAGAACTAGAACAGAACTAGAACAGAACTAGAACAGAACTAGAACAGAACTAGAACAGAATTAGAACAGAACTAGAACAGAACTAGAACAGAACTAGAACAGAACTAGAACAGAACTAGAACAGAACTAGAACAGAACTAGAACAGAACTAGAACAGAACTAGAACAGAACTAGAACAGAACTAGAACAGAACTAGAACAGAACTAGAACAGAACTAGAACAGAACTAGAACAGAACTAGAACAGAACTAGAACAGAACTAGAACAGAACTAGAACAGAACTAGAACAGAACTAGAACAGAACTAGAACAGAACTAGAACAGAACTAGAACAGAACTAGAACAGAACTAGAACAGAACTAGAACAGAACTAGAACAGAACTAGAACAGAGAACAGAACTAGAACAGAACTAGAACAGAACTAGAACAGAACTAGAACAGAACTAGAACAGAACTAGAACAGAACTAGAACTAGAACAGAACTAGAACAGAACTAGAACAGAACTAGAACAGAACAAGAACAGAACTAGAACAGAACTAGAACAGAACCGGAACAGAACTAGAACAGAACTAGAACAGAACTAGAACAGAACTAGAACAGAACTAGAACAGAACTAGAACAGAACTAGAACAGAACTAGAACAGAACTAGAACAGAACTAGAACAGAACTGGAACAGAACTAGAACAGAACTAGAACAGAACTAGAACAGAACTAGAACAGAACTAGAACAGAACTAGAACAGAACTAGAACAGAACTAGAACAGAACTAGAACAGAACTAGAACAGAACTAGAACAGAACTAGAACAGAACTAGAACAGAACTAGAACAGAACTAGAACAGAACTAGAACAGAACTAGAACAGAACTAGAACAGAACTAGAACAGAACTAGAACAGAACTAGAACAGAACTAGAACAGAACTAGAACAGAACTAGAACAGAACTAGAACAGAACTAGAACAGAACTAGAACAGAACTAGAACAGAACTAGAACAGAACTAGAACAGAACCGGAACAGAACTAGAACAGAACTAGAACAGAACTAGAACAGAACTAGAACAGAACTAGAACAGAACTAGAACAGAACTAGAACAGAACTAGAACAGAACTAGAACAGAACTAGAACAGAACTAGAACAGAACTAGAACAGAACTAGAACAGAACTAGAACAGAACTAGAACAGAACTAGAACAGAACTAGAACAGAACTAGAACAGAACTAGAACAGAACTAGAACAGAACTAGAACAGAACTAGAACAGAACTAGAACAGAACTAGAACAGAACTAGAACAGAACTAGAACAGAACTAGAACTAGAACAGAACTAGAACAGAACTAGAACAGAACTAGAACAGAACTAGAACAGAACTAGAACAGAACTAGAACAGAACTAGAACAGAACTAGAACAGAACTAGAACAGAACTAGAACAGAACTAGAACAGAACTAGAACAGAACTAGAACAGAACTAGAACAGAACTAGAACAGAACTAGAACAGAACTAGAACAGAACTAGAACAGAACTAGAACAGAACTAGAACAAACTAGAACAGAACTAGAACAGAACTAGAACAGAACTAGAACAGAACTAGAACAGAACTAGAACAGAACTAGAACAGAACTAGAACAGAACTAGAACAGAACTAGAACAGAACTAGAACAGAACTAGAACAGAACAAGAACAGAACTAGAACAGAACTAGAACAGAACCGGAACAGAACTAGAACAGAACTAGAACAGAACTAGAACAGAACTAGAACAGAACTAGAACAGAACTAGAACAGAACTAGAACAGAACTAGAACAGAACTAGAACAGAACTAGAACAGAACTAGAACAGAACTAGAACAGAACTAGAACAGAACTAGAACAGAACTAGAACAGAACTAGAACAGAACTAGAACAGAACTAGAACAGAACTAGAACAGAACTAGAACAGAACTAGAACAGAACTAGAACAGAACTAGAACAGAACTAGAACAGAACTAGAACAGAAGTAGAACAGAAGTAGAACAGAAGTAGAACAGAAGTAGAACAGAACTAGAACAGAACTAGAACAGAACTAGAACAGAACTAGAACAGAACTAGAACAGAACTAGAACAGAACTAGAACAGAACTAGAACAGAACTAGAACAGAACTAGAACAGAACTAGAACAGAACTAGAACAGAACTAGAACAGAACTAGAACAGAACTAGAACAGAACTAGAACAGAACTAGAACAGAACAGAACTAGATCAGAACTAGATCAGAACTAGATCAGAACTAGAACAGAACTAGAACAGAACTAGAACATAACTAGAACAGAACTAGAACAGAATAAAAACAAAACTAGAACAGAATTAGAGCAGACATAGAACTGAATCAGACCTATTTCTTAATCCTTGCAAAATTAAATTTTTTATAAGAGAAACTCTTTCTTATACATTCTCTATCACTCTTTAACTACTGTTCATTGCGTTGATGTCAAATGCCGGAGACATTAAAGTGCATACAAAACTAGGGTAGACTATTAAGTTTACGTTCATGTCACTTCTGACAACCCATCATACATTCTGAACTTTATTTATGCTGCTACTGTTCCAATTTTCTTTGTACTGGTGGAAGAAAGACATAAACACTCATCAACAACATCAACGTCAACGTCATCAGGAAAGGATAACAGGAAATGTAAAAATATTGTACAAATAAGAGAAAAACTAATAAAACTTGTATACTTCCGCTCTCACCACCATTGGATTCCCCATTTCAGGACCTACATAACGACTTAGTTTTAATAGTTTTTATGGGTCATTAAGTAGAAATTAAAAAGTACTTAGAAAAAATCCTCTAAACAAAGATTACTTGTCTTTATTGGCCCTCAACTAGAAGTGGTAGTCATTTGAATTAGATGATGGGTTACAATAAGAAAAACAAAAAGACAAAAACTAAGTGTTCTAATGATTCCAATGTTGTTGATGTTTTTTGTTGTTTATTTAAGTTAATGTTGTTGTTTTTCTCTATATTTGAAATAAAACATTAAGTAAATGTTTTTACACATGTTATACAAGTTAAAAATTAATTACCATTTTTGTTGTTTTGATGTCTTCTTTTTGCGAAAGAGTGTATTTAATGTATTAGAGAAACCACTAGGGTATTTAGTATTTATTACTTAAGTTAACATACATATGTATGTATTTAAATATTTTTTAAATTTGTGTAATTTCTTTTTAGTGCAAAGTTTTTGTGGATTACTACAATTTGTATATCGTATTATTTTTCGAAATCTTTTATATTTTATTGTATATTAAAGAACACCCTGTTTTTAGTGATTTTTTGACTTTCTTTTTATTAAGCTTTTGCTGCATCAGCAAAGTTAACAACCTTAGCAAAAGCTTTTATACCAAACTTTTTTGTTGAATTATTTTAAGAAAGTTCTGCTATGTTTTCATTTAAACATGCATACATATTTAGTTGGTTATAAAAAGAACTTTTTAAGTTGTCTAATATACTACAAAACTTTAACATTTAATTAACGTTTTATTGCAGTTTAACAGTTTGTTTATTATTTTAAAGAGCTTTTATTTTATGCCACATTTTATCGCACTATAAAGCTTTATCATTACAATTACTTGTAAAAACACTTCCGGTTAAAAGCGAAAATATTTGCTAAAGAATACATAAAATGCTATTGTGTAAAATTTATCATTTTGTTAGAACTAGAACTGAACTAGAACTGAACTAGAACTGAACTAGAACTGAACTAGAACTGAACTAGAACTGAACTAGAACTGAACTAGAACTGAACTAGAACTGAACTAGAACTGAACTAGAACTGAACTAGAACTGAACGAACTGAACTGAACTGAGAACTGAACTAGAACTGAACTAGAACTGAACTAGAACTGAACTAGAACTGAACTAGAACTGAACTAGAACTGAACTAGAACTGAACTAGAAACTGAACTAGAACTGAACTAGAACTGAACTAGAACTGAACTAGAACTGAACTAGAACTGAACTAGAACTGAACTAGAACTGAACTAGAACTGAACTAGAACTGAACTAGAACTGAACTAGAACTGAACTAGAACTGAACTAGAACTGAACTAGAACTGAACTAGAACTGAACTAGAACTGAACTAGAACTGAACTAGAACTGAACTAGAACTGAACTAGAACTGAACTAGAACTGAACTAGAACTGAACTAGAACTGAACTAGAACTGAACTAGAACTGAACTAGAACTGAACTAGAACTGAACTAGAACTGAACTAGAACTGAACTAGAACTGAACTAGAACTGAACTAGAACTGAACTAGAACTGAACTAGAACTGAACTAGAACTGAACTAGAACTGAACTAGAACTGAACTAGAACTGAACTAGAACTGAACTAGAACTGAACTAGAACTGAACTAGAACTGAACTAGAACTGACAACTAGAAGACTGAACTAGAACTGAAACTAGAAACTGAACTAGAAACTGAACTAGAAACTGAACTAGAACTGAACTAGAACTGAACTAGAACTGAACTAGAACTGAACTAGAACTGAACTAGAACTGAACTAGAACTGAACTAGAACTGAACTAGAACTGAACTAGAACTGAACTAGAACTGAACTAGAACTGAACTAGAACTGAACTAGAACTGAACTAGAACTGAACTAGAACTGAACTAGAACTGAACTAGAACTGAACTAGAACTGAACTAGAACTGAACTAGAACTGAACTAGAACTGAACTAGAACTGAACTAGAACTGAACTAGAACTGAACTAGAACTGAACTAGAACTGAACTAGAACTGAACTAGAACTGAACTAGAACTGAACTAGAACTGAACTAGAACTGAACTAGAACTGAACTAGAACTGAACTAGAACTGAACTAGAACTGAACTAGAACTGAACTAGAACTGAACTAGAACTGAACTAGAACTGAACTAGAACTGAACTAGAACTGAACTAGAACTGAACTAGAACTGAACTAGAACTGAACTAGAACTGAACTAGAACTGAACTAGAACTGAACTAGAACTGAACTAGAACTGAACTAGAACTGAACTAGAACTGAACTAGAACTGAACTAGAACTGAACTAGAACTGAACTAGAACTGAACTAGAACGAACTAGAACTGAACTAGAACTGAACTAGAACTGAACTAGAACTGAATAGAACTGAACTAGAACTGAACTAGAACTGAACTAGAACTGAACTAGAACTGAACTAGAACTGAACTAGAACTGAACTAGAACTGAACTAGAACTGAACTAGAACTGAACTAGAACTGACTAGAACTGAACTAGAACTGAACTAGAAGAACTAGAACTGAACTAGAACTGAACTAGAACTGAACTAGAACTGAACTAGAACTGAACTAGAACTGAACTAGAACTGAACTAGAACTAGAACTGAACTAGAACTGAACTAGAACTGAACTAGAACTGAACTAGAACTGAACTAGAACTGAACTAGAACTGAACTAGAACTGAACTAGAACTGAACTAGAACTGAACTAGAACTGAACTAGAACTGAACTAGAACTGAACTAGAACTGAACTAGAACTGAACTAGAACTGAACTAGAACTGAACTAGAACTGAACTAGAACTGAACTAGAACTGAACTAGAACTGAACTAGAACTGAACTAGAACTGAACTAGAACTGAACTAGAACTGAACTAGAACTGAACTAGAACTGAACTAGAACTGAACTAGAACTGAACTAGAACTGAACTAGAACTGAACTAGAACTGAACTAGAACTGAACTAGAACTGAACTAGAACTGAACTAGAACTGAACTAGAACTGAACTAGAACTGAACTAGAACTGAACTAGAACTGAACTAGAACTGAACTAGAACTGAACTAGAACTGAACTAGAACTGAACTAGAACTGAACTAGAACTGAACTAGAACTGAACTAGAACTGAACTAGAACTGAACTAGAACTGAACTAGAACTGAACTAGAACTGAACTAGAACTGAACTAGAACTGAACTAGAACTGAACTAGAACTGAACTAGAACTGAACTAGAACTGAACTAGAACTGAACTAGAACTGAACTAGAACTGAACTAGAACTGAACTAGAACTGAACTAGAACTGAACTAGAACTGAACTAGAACTGAACTAGAACTGAACTAGAACTGAACTAGAACTGAACTAGACTGAACTAGAACTGAACTAGAACTGAACTAGAACTGAACTAGAACTGAACTAGAACTGAACTAGAACTGAACTAGAACTGAACTAGAACTGAACTAGAACTGAACTAGAACTGAACTAGAACTGAACTAGAACTGAACTAGAACTGAACTAGAACTGAACTAGAACTGAACTAGAACTGAACTAGAACTGAACTAGAACTGAACTAGAACTGATCTAGAACTGAACTAGAACTGAACTAGAACTGAACTAGAACTGAACTAGAACTGAACTAGAACTGAACGAACTGAACTAGAACTGAACTAGAACTGAACTAGAACTGAACTAGAACTGAACTAGAACTGAACTGAAGAACTAGAACTAGAAATGAACTTGAACTGAACTAGAACTGAACTAGAACTGAACTAGAACTGAAAAAAATTGGTTTTCGATTCTGCAACAAACATTTACTTCTTCATGGAAACAAACTGAACAAAATAAGACAATTATAAGTCTTACCGACTTTTTTCATGGGCACAGTGGGGAACTTAATTTGATTGTAAACTAAATAAAGAAGTAACTATTTGTTCAACAAATATTAAATACAAAATGCATACAACAGAATTTGCTTTTGAAAGTAGAAAAATTATGAACAATCCATTCTGTTATGTACATTTGTTTATGAACATAGAGGGTTGAATGTTTTGTACTTTTACATATGGCCAACATTTCAAATTACTTTAGTACTTACTTTACAGTTTTCCGGTTTCCATTTTGGTTTATATGTACATATTACTTTTTTTTTGGAAAACATGCATATTTCAATGTTATTCTGTTTTACCAAAATTTAGTCATAGACATATTGATGTTGACTATTTATGAGGGGATAGCCAACAACCAGAAAAAATTGTTTTTGCGAAATTTAACCTGCAGTTTTAAAGGTGTCTTATAGTTATCTAGGACAGTATATTCAATAGTTTAGAATGCCTGTACATATAATTTGAAGTAAAAACAAACGTCACTTTCCCAGCCCCTAGTCTATACTATTACTATAATTATGTAATTCTTATAACTAGTTTGGGTTTTTAATTCAATACAATCTTCTGCTACTGCTGGGTTGGTTATGTTTTTTTTAGCTAGTTTCTTTTGTAGCTTTTTATGTTTCTATATGTGCTTTTGTATGCTATTTTACCCAGCTGTGTTGTGTTTTTGCTGCCCAAATATTTTGTGATTTTTTTTGAAAAATTCGTATTGACATTGATGGAAAGACATGTTTTCTATTCATTATTATCTAGCATATTCATACTTGAAGGGTTATTTGTTTTTGGGAAAATATGATAAAGTATTATAATCGAATAACAGAAAATCTTTGTATGGAAAAAAAATGAAATTTAATAAAAAATGTTTTCAATTTAAATTTTTAAATCATTCTAAAGTTCTTTTGTGAAAACCATGCTCACTGTTACTTAGTCTCTATCTAGTTTGTATTAAATTGTAAGATTTATTAGTTTTCACATACAAATCAAATTGACCCCCTGTAAAGTTAATAATACTTTATAAAAATCATATAAACTCATCATCAAAATGATGATTATTATACACTTGAGTATAAATAAAATAAAAGGAAAATTATTTTGAACTTTTTATGGCGGGCTTTTACAGAGAAATTTAAAATTATTTATATAAATTTGAAAATAATAATATTAATAATTTAATAAATTAATATAATACGAACTTAACCTTTAAAATGCAAATTTTTATATTTATTTTTTCTCTTTCTCTCTCTTTACAGGTAAGTTTTAATAACTTGTTGTTGCCCCTTCACACACACACATACATACACAACTCAATAACTCTTGGGGGAGTCCTGCTGAAAATCAATTCAATTTTCAACATTGAATTGCTATTTTCAAACGTACATATAGAAAAAATCCTTTGGGCTACAAAAAAAGCAACAACAAGAACTACATACTGATACTACTACAAAATTTCCTTGTTCAAATCTATGTAAGTTGAAATATATTGTTGAATTGTTAAATGAATCATTGAATGTTTAAATGAATGAATGATGGAATGCTGGTATAATTGTGGGTGTTTAGTGACAAGAAGTTGAATTTAAGTATTAAAAATATATTTATCAGAAAGTTTGTAGTATGGGGACCTGTTGTTATGGTTTGAGTTCTTCTCTTTTTTTTTTGAAGAGGAAATAAAAACAAATATTTTTATACTATTTGTATAAACTTACCTACAGTTTTCCTAGAAATGATCATTGAATTGGGAATTCTGTATAAAAAAAAACAACAATATTAGTTCAGCAATATATACAAATATAGAATAAGCCAATTTTTATATTTACAAATAAAAAATCTGTTTCGAATTGAGTTCTGAATAGGCAGATAATACGTCATTAGCAACTTAATCATCATCTTTGCTAATTGCTTGTTATGATGTTTTAAATGTCAATGATGATAAGGCAAATAGAATGTCGAAGTGTCGATAACTGGAAAAATGAAATCAAATTTTAAAAAGTTTCCGCCAAGAAAAATCTGATACCATCTTTCCACCCATTTATAGATTTGCTAAAATGTCTGCAGATTTCATAATATCTTGACATTTTTTCTATGGTGGTAGCAGATCCTCAGCACTCCCACTTGCAGTTACTTTTATCCTTTAGTTTTTCATTTAATTTCTCTTGAATTTCGTATTAAATCTTAAAATTCCTGAGCATAAAATAATAAAGATTTTCTTTTAACATTACAATGAAAATAATTTAAACACCCAAGAATGTTAAGAATTTTGCAGCATGTATGAAGATATTTTAGAAATTTGTTTATAAAAAAAGGGGAAAAATATGAAATTACAAGAAAATTAAAGAAAATCATAAACTAAAGAAATGTTACATAAAAAAATTCTAAGCTTGAAGAATAACCTAATAAAAGTCATTGAGGCCAAAGAACCAGACACCAAATTAATTCTATTTGAGATTTCTTTCCTCTAGAGTAATCAATTACTTTAATAAACATTTTCTATTTATCCAAAATATTGCAAATTATTTTAAACCTTAAAAATCTTCTAATTTCACTATAAAAGTTCTTAGGTTTTCTTAATTTTTTAGTGAAAATTGACTGCAAATTGTAGTCATGTCAACAGGTTTTGGTGGTTTTTGTATTCTATACCAGCATTATTTAAAATTCCACTTAAATCATCTGCTTTTACAATTAAAAAACTCAAAACTTTTAATAAAAAGTATGACCACACAAATTTATCCTTTAAAACTTTCGCTGGTTATTATTATATTTTTTTTTTTGTTCAAACACAACCTGCATTTGTTATTCAATTGCACACTGACTCGAAAAAAAAGCAGTGGCACACAATCTTTATAAATATGGAACTAGAAGTTATTTAAAACTTTTTTTGATAAGAATTTGTTTGAAATAAAGATATCTGGCCTAAGGTCTAAATCAAAGGTTTGACCTATAACCTAACCTAACCTAAAGTCTGAACTATAGATGGCCAGAAGTCTAGTGAATAGTTTTTGCTATAGACTGCTTCATATTTTCGGCTATAAACAAGTCTATAGCCTGAACTATACTTTACCCTATAGTCGGATAAGAAATCTGTACTAAAGCTTAGTCTGTTCCATAGTCTGTAATACTAGCCTGGTCTATATTACTAGCTAGTATGTCCTATAGTCTCTATTAAATCTGTCCTAAAGTATGGATTATAGTTTCCTATATATTCTGGTCTAAACTTTACTATAGTCTTAGCTATAGGCTGAAGTAGTCTGGTAATAATCTGGAATATAGTCTATTTTATAGTCAGGCTTATTTTCTGACGTATATTCTGGTCTATAGTCTATTATATTATGTGGCCAATTTTCTGCCTTATATTTTATTTTTATACCATACACCGCTATAATGGGGAGGGTATTATGCGGTTGTGCAGATGTTTGTAACACCCAAAAATATTGGTGCTACACCCTCCTTAAAGTATCAGAATCTCTGAACTAGAACTGAACTAGAACTGAACTAGAACTGAACTAGAACTGAACTAGAACTGAACTAGAACTGAACTAGAACTGAACTAGAACTGAACTAGAACTGAACTAGAAACTGAACTAGAACTGAACTAGAACTGAACTAGAACTGAACTAGAACTGAACTAGAACTGAACTAGAACTGAACTAGAACTGAACTAGAACTGAACTAGAACTGAACTAGAACTGAACTAGAACTGAACTAGAACTGAACTAGAACTGAACTAAAACTGAACTAGAACTGAACTAGAACTGAACTAGAACTAGAACTGAACTAGAACTGAACTAGAACTGAACTAGAACTGAACTAGAACTGAACTAGAACTAGACTAGAACTAGACTAGAACTGAACTAGAACTGAACTAGAACTGAACTAGAACTGAACTAGAACTGAACTAGAACTGAACTAGAACTGAACTAGAACTGACTAGAAACTGAACTAGAACTGACTAGAACTGAACTAGAACTGAACTAGAACTGAACTAGAACTGAACTAGAACTGAACTAGAACTGAACTAGAACTGAACTAGAACTGAACTAGAACTGAACTAGAACGAACTAGAACTGAACTAGAACTGAACTAGAACTGAACTAGAACTGAACTAGAACTGAACTAGAACTGAACTAGAACTGAACTAGAACTGAACTAGAACTAGAACTATAGAACTAATGAACTGAACTAGAACTGAACTAGAACTGAACTAGAACTGAACGAGAACTTAACTAGAACTGAACTAGAACTGAACTAGAACTGAACTAGAACCTGAACTAGAACTGAAATAGAACTGAACTAGAACTGAACTAGAACTGAACTAGAACTGAACTAGAACTGAACTAGAACTGCACTAGAACTGAACTAGAATGAACTAGAACTGAATATGAACTGAACTAGAACTGAACTAGAACTGAACTAGAACTGAAACTCGAAACTGAACTAGAACTGAACTGAACAGAACTGAACTAGAACGGTCTGAACTAGAACTGAAACTAGAACTGAACTAGACTGAACTAGAAACTGAACTAGAACTGAACTAGAACTGAACTAGAACTCAACTAGGAACTCAACTAGAACTGAACTAGAACTGAACTAGAACTGAACTAGAACTGAACTAGGAACTGAACTAGAACTGAACTAGAACTTGAACTAGAACTGAACTAGACTGAACTAGAACTGAACAGAACTGAACTAGAACTATGAACTAGAACTGAACTAGGACTGAACCTAGAACTGAAACTAGAACTGAACTAGAACTAGAACTGAACTAGAACTGAACTAGAACTGAACTAGAACTGAACTAGAACTGAACTAGCACTGAACTAGAACTGACTAGAACTGAACTAGAACTGAACTAGAACTATACTAGAACTGAACTAGAACTGAACTAGAACGGAACTAGAACTATACTAGAACTGAACTAGAACTGAACTAGAACGGAACTAGAACTGAACTAGAACGGAACTAGAACTGAACTAGAACTGAACTAGAACTGAACTAGAACTGAAAGATACGAACAGAGCTTGGTCTGTAGTCAGATCTGTAGTCGCAACTGTCTGATTGGTAGTCCTGACTATGGTCGTTTTAGTTTGAACTAGTTTATTAAATAATCTGCACTTTAATTAGGTCTATAGTCTTGACTAGTTCGCTCTCTGCTTTAAAATAATGAATTGTTCCTTATTTATATTTTAGCTAAACGGCCTTAGATGAGCTTCTTTTTGTGAAAAGAAAACTCCTGGAATATTTTCGCTTTCAATTTCGAGAGTCTTAACATTTCACATTTCTACAGCAAATTTGACATTTAGAATTTAGACCAATATTTGAGAAACCCTTTCGCAGAATATGAATTAGTATATGCGTATGTATATAGTTACCTATGTACCTATGTTTGTATACTCTACACAGTTTCACCTTTTGCACCTTAAAGACCTGTATGTAGCGTCAACCTTTCAGTTTATATTAAAAAAATAAACAACAACAAAAAATACAGCAAAAAATGTGCGTAAAAACTGTGTGTGTTTGTGTTCATGGAGAAGAATTCTCTGTCCGCAGGATTAAAATAGAATTAAGTTTTACCTTGATAGAGCCATTAAAAACATGAAATGGAAAATATAAAAATAAAAAAGAAACGTATAAAACTTTTACAAACAACCCAGACTATACTACATACTTACATACATTTTATGCTACCATGACCAATCATCATCAACATCCAACATTTTTAAAAACAAATTGCAAATGTTGTGAAGACTTTAGTTAAATGTTACTGACGCTTTCCAAAATGTTCAGCATTATGAGGTTTTGCTGTACTTGCTGCTGCTGGTTGGTTCATAAATCCTGGATTCTAAAAGTATTATTACCGCCACAAACATGAAAAAAAGTACATACAACAAAAACAGCAACTCAACATGATGACATTTTTATTATTTTTATAGAATGTTGTTCGAGTATATGTACACAGAAAAAAATATGCACAATTTTTTTCTTAACAATCGTTTGCTTAAATTTAATTTCGATTTTTATAAATATTTTTATTTGGGTTTATAACGAATTTGTTTGATGTTCACACAGAAGGAAAATATTTTCTAACAAACACTTTATTTTGTTTTTGTTTGAGTTTTATTTTTATGTCAGCATATGGAATACAACAATAAAACCAGTTTTGGAATGTACTAAAATGAATTTATATAATTCTTATTTGGTTTATAACATTTAATGTATAAGTGTTTCAGTTTTCACAGTACAAAATAATAGTTTCTAGAATTAGAAACGTTTTCTTAAAAATGTTGTAAGTATATATGTAATTTTTTTACTACTTTTAGTTTTAAATATTTTTTGTAAAATTTTTGTTAAAATTTAGTATATATCTTTTAACAAAATTTTTATACATTCAATAAAAATTTTTCTTATTATTATTGCCAAAATACAATAAATAATTTAACTGTTTCAGATAACATATTTGCTTGAATTTCAGTACAAATACTAATAACTTGTGTTATTGTTTCAGTAAAATAATTGTTTGGAAATGTTGCGATTATTTATTAATGTTTTTCGTAAATAGTATATTATTTTAATAAGAAAAATCCTGAAATTTTTTCAATAAAGAATTTACGAATTTGAGTACTTGATTTTACGAATTTCGTGATAGGTCCTATTTTAGTAAAAAAAATACTTGGCTTTATGAATTTTTTGTTTGATTTTGAATTCCATTTTTTTCTGTGTACAACTACAAGTTGAAGTGTAAAATAAAATATAAATAAATATACAACTTTTTTGTTGTTGTTTGTTTTGTTGATATTCATAATCAAACCATAAGCCTGAGAGAGTGTGAGTGGTAGTAGGTGCTTAAAAGAAGAGAAGGAGGAAGCGGAAATTGTGGGAGGGAGGCGAATGTTGTAGCATACTTCTGGGCTACTGATATAAATTTATGTATAAAATATGTTTAAAATAATTGCATTTTTAGTCCATACTTTACAATGTGGTTTTTGGCGGTTTTTATGGTTTTAGAAAATTAGCTTTTTGTTTAGTTGTGACAGTTAAATGTCTAAAATATCATTAGAAAAAATTAATAGAGAATAAAAAAAAACAAGTACACTGTTGATGGATTTGTTAGTTAAATAGAATATTTTATTAAAATATGTACCTTGAAGTGCTTATAACCTTGGTTATGTTTGAAGTGGAATAAATTTAATTTAAAACTAAAACAAAATGAAAATTTAATTAAATTTAAAGGAACATTTAGGCGAAAACGTAAAACATATTCGACATTTTAAAATAAAGTTCCATTTCTGGAATACGAAAAAATTTATTTAATAAAATCATTGAAAATTTTCATAATTCGAACATTAAAAGTTCGAAGATTGATAATTTTGAAATGAAAATTCGAATGTAAAGTCGAACATTGAGAATTTAAGAACTGAAAATTTGACATCAAAATTAAAAATTCGAACATTAAAAATTTAAAATCTTAAAATTTCAGTCTTAAATTGATATTTGGAACACGAACAATTTTTAAAATTATAATTTTGATTAATTTCAATAAAATATACACTTTACAAAATGCATCACTGCATGTGGTACGAATTACAAAAAAAGCCGAAAAAAGCTTTTAAATTATACCTCAACTGCTAAATATGTATGTTAATGCAATAAAATAAGCACAGAGAAGAAAAAAAAACAAACAAATACAAAAAAGCTTTCCTTTTTAAAGTAGGCAGCTAAATAATTAAAGTGCATTTAATGAGAACAACCAAACAGCTTTTAATAAATTTCAAACCGAGAGAGAGAGATAAAATCAAAAACAAACACAAAAATAAAAACAAATAATATACATTTTGAGAAATAAAAGGGGAGCCATATTAAAAGAGAGCTAGTATTTAATAAAAAGATTTTTATAAAGTTTACAGAGAGCAATTAATGGGGAGCACAATGCACAGTGTTGCCAATGTTTTTCCACCATTTCCTGTTGAACCATGTCACAAAAACCGCTAGACACCTTTAGATTTATATTTTTGCAAAAGCCGCTCGAAAACGTCATATTTAAAGATCAGACTACAAACCAGACTATAGGCTACCCTATTGACTAGGCAATAGACTAGACTATAGACTAGACTATAGACTAGACTTTAGACTAGACTATAGACTAGACTATAGACTAGACTATAGACTAGACTATAGACTAGACTATAGACTAGACTATAGACTAGACTATAGACTAGACTATAGACTAGACTATAGACTATAGACTAGACTATCGACTAGACTATAGACTAGACTATAGACTAGACTATAGACTAGACTTAGACTACAGACTAAGACTATAGACTAGACTATAGACTAGACAATAGACTAGACTATAGACTAGACTATAGACTAGACTATAGACTAGACTATAGACTAGACCTATGAACTAGACTATAGACTAGACTATAGACTAGACAATAGACTAGACTATAGACTAGACTATAGACTAGACTATAGACTAGACAATAAACTAGACTATAGACTAGACTATAGACTAGACTAGACTATAGACTAGACTATAGACTAAACCTATAGACTAGACTATAGACTAGACTATAGACTAGACTATAGACTAGACTAGAGACTAGACTATAGACTATAAGACTAGACTATAGACTAGACTATAGACTAGACTATAGACTAGACTATAGACTAGACTATAGACTAGACTATAGACTAGACTATAGACTAGACTATAGACTAGACTATAGACTAGACTATTGACTAGACTATAGACTAGACTATAGACTAGACTATAGACTAGACTATAGACTAGACTATAGACTAGACTATAGACTAGACTATAGACTAGACTATAGACTAGACTATAGACTAGACTATAGACTAGACTATAGACTAGACTATAGACTAGACTATAGACTAGACTATAGACTAGACTATAGACTAGACTATAGACTAGACTATAGACTAGACTATAGACTAGACTATAGACTAGACTATAGACTAGACTATAGACTAGACTATAGACTAGACTATAGACCAGACTATAGACTAGACTATGGATTAGACTATAGACTAGACTATAGACCAGACTATAGACTAGACTATAGACTAGACTATAGATTGGACTATAGACTAGAATATTGAATCTCCAAGCGCTGGTTAAAAATCTACATACTTTCCGCTAACCCATATAACGCACTTTTTCGCGCAAAAAAGTCAAGTTGGCAACACTGCTAATGCATTATAGAGAATTTTGCATTAAAGGTAAACTGCACAAAGACAGCTGTTATTGTTGCTATTGTTATTGCTGCTGCTTAATCAGAGAAGGGGAGTGCGTGTAGGTTGGAGTGTTTACTTTTATTGTTGTTGTTGCAATTGCTGGTGTTGTTGTTGTTTATTAAGTAATATTTTAACGCGCGCGCATATTGTATATTTTGGAGAACATTTTTACTTGTTTTGAGTTTTTGTTGTTATTGTTTTACTGTTGTTTCCACATGCTTTTTTTTTTTTTTTGCTCCAAATTGAAGATTATGAAGTAACAAGAACAACAACAGCACAATAAAGAGATGAGGGTGGCTAAAAGTGTATGAGTTTGGAAATTATTCTCATTGTTCATTGTTGTTGCTGTTCCTCCTCTTCTTCTTCTTCTTTTGCTTGTTTCAGTATTTTTTCGCCTATTTGATAGACAATATTATTGTTTTTGTTTTATACTTGCGTTTAGTTTAGTATTTAACAAAGCAGAAGCTGCTACTATACACGTCGTCTACTAACTACTACTATTGCTGCTGCTGCTGCTACTACTACTACATACTACTATTACTCTACTACTAACTAACAAGTAGTAAAAACCGTCTAAAGAAAAGGTCTAATTTTTTGTATAATTTTAATAAAAAGAATATCAAGTTTAGCGGTTGAAAAAAATAATAAAAAATATTATAGAAGTAGATTTTAACAAGTGTTTTAACTAAAGTTAAAGTGCTGGTATTAAAGTGTAAAAATAAATATAATAAACAGCTGAATTAAGTGTTTAACTAAAAAAAAATAAAGCTATTATCACAACCAGAGCAAAATTTTAGAGGTTGAAGTGTTAAAATTATAAAAAATAAATCAAAAATATTAACAACTTTTTTGTTTGGCCCGTCAAGCTGTTGTGATGGTCAGTCATTGTAACCATTAAAAATTACAAAGTTTATTGAACTTTTTTGTTTTGAAAAATAAAAGGAAAATTAAACCAACAAAAATTCAACAAAATTAAAATCAAGTTTTAAAAGATGTTTTGTTTAGTTTTATTTAAATAAATTTTCAAAAATTTTTGTTCAATTACTGCTGCTGCTGGTCAACTTTACCGACAAATTTTGTATACAATTTTAACAATTTATTACAGTGTAAGAGAATGTGTAATATGTAATAGGTTTGTGTGATTAAGTGTGTCTTACAAAGAGAATGATTTTGTTACATTATTATCTCCTTTTCACTGATGATTCCTCTTCTTTTTCAACTACTACTGCCTCGTCTTCTTCTTTTTCTTCAACATCTTATGATTTTCTTTACTATTCATTATACTACTCTCCTTTAAAGAAAACAACAATGAAATGAATCAAAGTGTGTTGTAGGTCCATCAATTATTGTTGTTTGTGTGTCTGAAATAAGCGTATGCGTGCATGTTTGCTAAGCAGAGGAAAACAGAAATAACAAAACATACAAAAATCATTGTCGTCGTCACTCATTTTTTGAAATGTTTTTTGAGTTTTAAAGGAAAAATGGTGGTGGTGACAAACAAACATAAAATTTTGTGAAATGTTGAAAAGTTTACGACGAGAATTACTAAATAAATTTATTTTCAATAAATTCAATAAAGAAAGAAATTAAAAATTAAACAACTTGGTGGATTTGTTAAAAAATTATAAAAATTTTAAAGTTAAAAAACACCGCTGGTCGGTGGAAATTTAAGAGAAAAAGAAAGAAAAAAAAAAGTCCGAAAAAAAAGAAAAATTACGGAAAAATAAAATACACAAAAAATAAAAGAAAAAGCTACAAAAAGAAAATCACAACTAACATACAACGCGGCTTTTAAAAAAGGCACAAGAATTATGTAAAATAAAAAAGTTAAAATTATTTAAAAAAATCTAAAAAATAAATCAAAATTTATATAAAAAAAAGTTAAAATAAAATTCTTATAGAAAAATAGAAAAGTTGTAATAAAATCTCTAGTGCAAAAAAGCAAAAAAAGCAAGTGTCAAAGAAAATTGTAAATTATAACAACACAACAACAAATTAAAAGTAAAGCATTATAACCTTAAAAGTGATTTTTTAAGAAATTTAATATAAAAAAAATACCACACCCTCCTTTTGCTAATAATAAAAAAAGTGTAAAATTAATAAAAATTTAAAAAATTCAAATAAAAATACAAACAATAGTAAAACGCCACCATTTAAGGTGGCGTCCTCCAAAATAAAAACTTTGGAGGCAAAGGCTTTGCAGGCCACGACAATATCAACAACAACAGCAGCTGCAACAACAACAAAAACAGCAAATGCCGAACAAACAACAACAACAACTGCTATAATTAAACCTAGATTATCATTAGCCTCCAACACCACCACATCATCTTCCAGTAATTCTTCCTTAAAATCACTTAAAACAAAACCCTCAAGCCAAACACCCACAACTTCCATAATAAAACAACCACAACTGCAACAACAACAGCATCACAAACTTCATCATAACTCGAACACGACGACAACAACAACTACAACAACAACCACCTCTAGTGTAACACATAAATCTTCTAACACCTCTACAAACACTAAAGAAAAATTCAAATCAAAACAATTACTTAAAGCCACCTCTAAAGTGAAAAAGAAAACCAAACAATTGACATTTGACAATACACCCTTGTGTTTGTTGCAACCTCATACTACCACCCCGCCTCCGGTCTCTACAACTGCCTATCCCAAATCCGCCTTTAATCTACGCAAATATTCATTACCCACAAATCTACCACAGCCTTTACAAAACTCACCTCTAGCCGTCAATACCCAGCGTAAAACCAGCACAGCGGCTTTAAAAACCGATTCAACTTTACACACTTTACCCTATCCGCCCTCGTATGTCTTAAGTCAAAGTTCAAAAGTGAAAAAAACCAAAACCACCAAACGTCTAACGAAATTCTTAAGGGCGGCCTCCTCCTCAAATTCACCACACTCGAAAGGCAGACGCAAATCGTCGGCCGCCTCAATTGTAGAAACTGCATTAGCTGCCGCTGGTGTTACCGTTAATCTAACCAACGCCTCGGCCTCTTCGGCATCGGCTACCGAGCTATTGGCCCAGGATTTGTATACTAAGACCCCAACACCCGCTTCAAATTGTGATTTAAGTTCGACCCTCAATTGTGGCGCTAACGAGTCTGTAGCCGGCGAATCTGGAGCTGCTGCCGGCGAGGAGGGTGAAGAATCGACGTGGTGTGGTGGTGGTGTTAATTTTCTAGTGTATATGGTTTGTTCATTTTGCTGTTGTTGTTATAATTTTCGCAATTCACCCACAAGGTAAGTAAATATTTAAACATGTTGTTTTCTACGATACAAATAAAAATTCTGAACTGAAATTCACCTCGTATTGCAAAATGTGCCCAGTTTTTCTATTACCAATATTTGTTCATTAAGTGAGCGAGTGTGTACCCTATATATAATAATAATAATAATAAAAATATATATTCGAGTGTTTCTGTATACATATATTAACAACAAAGTTTAATTAGGCAGAACATTGTTTCACAAAAATACAACAACAACAATAACAAAAAAATAAATAATAATATTAATTTTGACGACAATAAGTTCGTTGTATACTTGTACATATTATTATCAGAGAGTTAAAAATACTTATTATTTTTGGATTTTTTTTCTGATATATTATCTCTTCTTTTTGCGTCTGTCGTGTTTATATACTAAAAAAGCAAACTGAAGTAAACAACAATAACATCCAAAATGTCAGTATGACTCTCTTTTTTTAGACTCTTATTTTGCCCTCTATTTGTATTAAGCCCCCCAGTAATAATAAAATTTGTTTTTGCAATTATATTTTTGTTTTTACTTTACACTTTTTCCCAACTACAATTAACATAATAACAACAACAACAACATGCGTAAAAGTGCATTAACTTTTAGTTATTTTGGTCTATGTTTTAAATATAACGGTAAATCCTGTTGTGCTTTCTTTATCATTTACTCTCGAACTTAAATTCGCTCTCTCTTTCTCTATTTTTAAAACCCTCTCCCTATTTTTTATTTTTGAATATTAATGACATTTGGGTTTAATGAGTTGGAGTGGTGGAGACTGGGGGAGAGAATTGTTGTTTTGCTAAAAATTATTTTAAGGCAGGTCTGGTTTTTTTTTCTTAATCGTATAGCAAATATTTTATCAATTGAATTGGAAACTTTTTAAAAGTTTTTGAAAATATTTGCTAGGAAATTCAAAATCAATGTTTTATATAGAAACTGTAAACTTGCTAGACGAAATTTGAAATTAGTTATTAAAATCTTTTAATTTGTGGTCCTAAGCTTAAGGTTTAGCAAAACTGACATTTGAATACTCTAATATTTGTTATCATATTTATCGGCGCCGAACCACTCTTTGGTATCGCACAAGGATATGCTGAAGAAAGATGCGAATCGTAAGTCGAATTGGAACTTGTCCGCCACCGGAAAGCTACAACATGGCTTAATTATGCTATCAAAGGGAAAGATTTCGAAGTCCGTTACATTTCACTGTAGTACTTTTTCAAGCACTGGGTGAGCTGACTAGACGACTCACCATCGCTTTTTGTGTTCCTTACACTCCGGTGGAAATTTTTGTACATGGTTCTGCCGTCCATGTACAAGCACTTTACTTAAGTACTTAAGATATCTAATGTGGCCTCCGGTAGGTTAGTGGTTAGTGTTCTAGTCTGGTAGACCGGAGGTGGTGGGTTCGATTCCCACCTGAGGCACTGGTCAAGGAGCGCACAACAGGCCCGATAGAGGCCTAGGTGTATTTCTTCGGATATGATGTATATACATCCTCCTTTCAAACTAACTAACTATCTAATCTCAGACTTGCTCTGATTGCTGTTCCGTTGTTTAACATCCAAGTTGCAAAAACATCATCCCTGTTGAGTCGACAACAGCACCTAGAGATGTATTCGGTAGACCGAAATACGAATCCATCAAAACGTCTGAGGACTTTGTTCTTACTCACAGAGAGCGCACTGTGGTCCATCTGCTATGAACTGAGTAAACCTTGAACATACCTGGACAAGGGAGGAAAATTCAATGGCATAACTTGTATAAGATACCTTTCATCCATCACACTTCTCATTCAATTGACCCACTCATAGAGGGTGCGTAAGTTCCGTAAACCCCCACATTCAACCTGTGTCATATACACTTAACACCGTCACACAGTCACTCCTCTGTGGGGTATCTGTTGATTTCGGAAACAGCACCGAACTTATTCCGAATTATAGACTGCACCAAGCAGACATTCTATACCCGCGAATTTGGGTTTAAACCACAGCCACCAAGTGCACCCCGAAGGGACCTCTCTAATAACAGAGAAAAGACATTGACCGAAACACTGCCCTGCGGGCTACCGGTTCCCATGGTACCAGTGGTTCTCCGGTTCAACCCCATGTCAAATCATTCCAAGGAATGGCCGAGGATACCATTAAAGTCCCTGTAGACTAGAGGTATTACCTCTAACACCCCTTTTTCCCGGGATTCAATAACACCAAGATTGGTTTTTCAATAAGGGTACATGCTCCCGGAGGATTACGAAAGAGAATATCGCAAATGTTATCGCTTAACAAAAAGGACTACTTGCGTGACACTGGTCTCAGATATTACCAATTCTTCTTAGGAAATGCCATATCGAAGCTATCTAGATTTTGTGGCTGTCAAAAAGACATCTCTAATCTTTCTTCTTATGACAACACAAGGCCCCAACCTTAGCCTGACCATCCAATATCGCAAATACTAATTCATTTTCTTCTCAAGCATTCTTAATTTTGCAGATTATCTCAATCAGCAAAATTGACGTATTAAGAATAAGCTTTCATCGGTTCTGTACTGGAAATCTTGTTCAGATATGCCACGGTAGTGAATTGATTTACAATTATTATCACACGTAGAGTCCAGTTTCATACCAAATACCTTTTTATAGACTTAAAGTCTCTTCCATATTCTTTCATGATGGTTACGTCCTCAAACCGATTACTGGTCGGGAATCTGGTTGGTTATCGTACAACGCATCAGATGTGTATAATTAGATTCAACCAGTAGGCATGAGTTATTTCAGTTTATTCCTTCCAGATGTTAGCAATATCTACTTCTATTTTCGAATGACCACAGGAATACAAGAAACCCTAAGATGCAAACTAAAGCCCTCCCAAAAACTATTAAGAGCGATGTCTCTTTTCAATTTACTCCTAAACTTTCTTTTATAAAAACTGCAAAGATTTTTTTAATATTAGAATTTTAAATCCAAATACTTTATCTGATCTCTTATCTCTAAAAAATGTTTAACACATAATTGGGTTAAAAACTACTTATGATAAGATTTTCTAAAAAAATATAATAAAAAACATGTTTTTATTGTTTTGGTCAAATTCCTGACCACTTGATCTTTTGACGTCAAACTAAGTTTTATAAGCAAGCTATTTATTCAAACATTTAAAATAATTACACAAATTTAGCTTAAAAATTATTATGTACTTAATTCTTTTTAAATCATAAAAATTTTATAATTTATTTAATTGTTTTAAAACTAAAAATCATCATATAAATGAATTATTTCTCTTTAAAACTTTAATTTAATAAAAAAAATCTATAAATTCTTTAAAAGATCTGACAGCTGTCAAAACTAACTAACAAGAAATTAACAAACTTTTTTTTTCACTACATACAATAAATAAAATTTATGTAGAGAAATTTTATATACAATTTACCTCAATCATAAAAACAACACACAACAAAAAATCCTTAATAAAACATAACATTTCAGGAAAATGTGTCTTTAGGGGAGGAAGGCCAAATCAGCATCTCATTTTTTATAACAAATGTCAAAAAATTTGACAAGTACAAATAAAACTTACACATACAATTTTTTGACAGATTTCTTTAAAGCTCGATTTTTTTGTATTTCTTATTTTGCATTTGACAGTTAATGTTGCCAAAAAAAAAAAATTGGGGTTGATATTTTTGTGTATTTTGTTTTGTATAGGAATTTGTGTGGAAATTGCAGAAAATGTCAAAAAAAAAGAGTGTTTTTGTGTAATGTTGACATTTATCACAAGATTTGTATGTATCTATTTATTAGAATACAAGAATATTATAGAAAAAGAAAAATCCAAAAAACATACCCATAACAACAACATTTTTGGGTTGTTTTGTTGAAAAATGTTATTTTTTTGTTTTTGTTATTGTTGTGCTGTTTTGTTTTCTTTGATTTTATTGTACCGTGTAATTTTTATGGGTACTTGATTATGCGCACTTTAAGTCTATGTAATTGTTGTTAACTCTCATGCTCCCGCTCATGTTCTTTATGGAATGATAAGAGCGCCAGCTGCTTGAGGCTTAGCTTGTATTTTTTTGCAATAAACAAATATGGAAAACATGTAATTATTATTGAGCTCCCTTTGATTTTTCTTAACCCACTCACTCACCACCATCTAACAAATATTCTCGCTCTCCAATTGTATTGAGGGGGCTTACTCTCAGAGAGTATTTGTGTGTTTTCTTTTTGTTTACATTGCTGAGTACTTTAAGTTTAATGTTATGCTAAAATTTATTGCTGCTATTTCAATTGTTTTTGCACTTTGTTATTGCAAATGGAGAGCAGTGAGAGTTATCCCCCAAATAGAGTTCTCACTCTCATCATTGTCGTTATGTTGTTTTTGTTTATTTTGCTTTGATTTGGAGCTCTGATACCCATCTATAATAATTTTTGCTGTGTGAAAAACATTTACGATAAAAAAAAAACCAACAAAATGTTTTTGCTTCTCTATAAACATTTTGTTGTTTTTCTTTAATAATTTAGCTTTCCCTCAGCTCTTGTCTTTGACAACGCTGTATATTTTAACATTGTTGTTATACTCTCCACTTTTTATATACAAAAACGCTATACATTCCTTCATATATACATATCTATCTGTATGTATGTATATATTATCATCGGTTTCATTTATATTAGTGTTGCTTTTATTTTTTTTTCTATATTTTTTTTCTTTGCTTTTTTCTGCCTGCCCGTGGTTGTTTCGTCTTCATCGTGTTGTATGTTTTCATAACTTCGTGCGGTTCGTGATTTTTCGACGTTTTTCTACTTTGCTGCACGTCTTTAATAAAACTATCTACAAATTTTAAGTGATTAAATAATAATTTCTAAAAAATTCAATAATTTCCAACAGCAGCTATTGAAAAATCAAAAAATTATGCCAAAATCTAACCGGGGTAACGGGGATTTTCTTAAAAGAAAATTTAAATCAAAATTTTGCAAAAAATAAATGAAATAATTAAAATAGCAACAGTGTTGTATACAAAAAAAAAAAAAGAAATATATCTACAAATGTATGAAATATAGTGTAAATGAAATGTTTGTTGTACTTGCAAGAAATATCGAAGTAAAAAATACTAAATAAAAACGGCGACATTTAAAGCAAAAATAACGAAAACTAAGTATCCCACAAACAATTCAATGTTTGTGTGATTATTATCGAAAACGAGAAAAACCTTAAAAAAAAAAACAAAAGAAAAACACCCAAACAACAGAAAAAAAAAACAAAAAAAAAAAAAAAACGAAAAACAACCTTCTCCATTCCATCTAGGAAAAATGTCAAGAAAATCTTCTTGCACATGAAAATTCTTTTTCTTTTTTTCGCTTCGCAAATCAAGTGAACTTTTATTTAACTCTTGAAATAGAGTTGAGTTTTTTAAAAATTTTATTTGTTTGTTTGTTTATTTGTTGTGAAGAAAAATTAACAAAAAAAATCTATGGCGAGTGCTTTGGCCCTTTTCTCCCACATAAATTATTTTAATGCTACTACTCTTTGAAAATGCTACTTTTATCGGTCATGAAATGTGAACAGTGGGCTAAATGAAAGCAAAAAGTGGTTAGTGGTTTTGTGTATAGGACATTTCCAAAGATGGTTCGATTTTAGTACCTATCCACAGTGGATTCTACAGTGAAAATGGTAGTACTGTAAAAATTTCACAACATTTTTGATACTTGAGAATTACTGAGGTCAAAGGTCATTATTATTGCCAATAATAATATCAATGTATTTATGGTGAAATTTTGCTAGAAAAAAACTGTTATACACATATTTTGCTGTAGAGAAAAGAGTTGTACAAGAATTTTGTATAGAAGAACTGTTATACACAAATTTGTCTATAGAAAAAACTGTTATACAAAAATTTTTCTATAAAAAAACTCTTATGCACAAATATTTCTTTAGAAAAAACTATTGTACAAAAATTTTTCTATGGAAAAAACTGTTATACACAAATTTTTCTATAAAAAAACCTGTTATACAAAATTGTTTCTATAAAAAAACTCTTATACACAAACTTTTCTTTTGAAAAAACTGTTATTAAAATTTTTTCTATAAAAAAAAAATTATACAAGAATTTTTGTTTTGAAAAAAAAAACTGTTATACATACATTTTTCTGTAATACGCAAATTTTTCGATAAAAAACTGTTATACACAATTTTTTCTGTGGTAAAAGCTGTTATACAAAATTTTTCTATGGAAACAAATGTTATACACAAATTTTTCTATGGAAAAAACTGTTATACATGCACAAACTTTTCTTTAGAAAAAACTGTTGTGCAAAAATTTTTCTATGGAAAAAATTGTTATACACAAATTTGTCATAGAAAAAACTGTCATACACAAATTTTTCTATGGAAAAAAATGTTTTCTATAAAAAAAACTATGTTTTGAAAAAAACTGTTATACATAAATTTTTCTGTAGAAGAACCTGTTATACAAATTTTTTTCGATAAAAAACTGTTATACATAATTTTTTTTTGGAAAAAAGCTGTTATACAAAAATTTGTCTATGGAAAAAAACTGTTATACTAAAATTTGTTTATAGAAAAAACTGTTATACACAAGTTTTTTATGGAAAAAACTGTTATACACAACTGTTATAAAATTTTTTTTCTATAAAATAAACTATTATACAAGAATTTTTGTTTTGAAAAAAACTGTTATACATAAATTTTTCTATAGAAAAAGCTGTTACACATTTTTCACTAATAGAAACTGTTATACACAAATTTTTCTATATAAAATCCTGTTATACAAAATTGTTTCTATAAAAAAACTCTTATACACAAACTTTTCTTTTGAAAAAACTGTTATTAAAATTTTTTCTATAAAAAAAATTATACAATAATTTTTGTTTTGAAAAAAAAACTGTTATACATACATTTTTCTGTAATACGCAAATTTTTCGATAAAAAACTGTTATACACAATTTTTTCTGTGGTAAAAGCTGTTATACAAAGTTTTTCTATGGAAAAAAATGTTATACACAAATTTTTCTATGGAAAAAACTGTTATACACAAATTTTTCTATGGGAAAAACTGTTATACACAAATTTTTTATAGAAAAAACAATTATTCAGGAATTTTCGTTTTGAAAAAAGTGTTATACACAAATTTTTCTGTAGAAAAAACTGTTAGCTTTAATACCGAAATTTTCTGAAAATGTTTCCATATAAAAACTATTATACAAAAATCTTTCTAAAGAAAAAGTCTTATACTAAACAGAAAATGGTTTCCTTATCATATTTCTCTTAATCCTGAGATATCCTTAAACATGTGTATTTCATCTTTTCAATCCACTGTAACAAAATATAATTACTTTTTCTTTCTAATATTCATGCTCATTGATTCCACTGTCTTATGTTTGAATGAACATGAAAAAATAAACAGAAAGCAAAAAAACACAGAAGAAAAAATAATACAAAACAAGATCTAACATCTAATCTTCTAACACCCTTGACAGCATCAAAAGCAATAACAACAAACATAATATAAAAATCTAATAAACACAACAACTACATATAAGGCAACCAAATACAGCCATCAAATCAAACCAAACCAACCATTCATCCATCTCTCTAACCAACCCAACAACAACAAATATAAACCAAGTCCTTTTTCCTCAACAACCTGCACAAAACACCGTTTCACCCCCTTCCAGATCGTCCTCATTTGATTTTTTTCTTTCATTTTCCATCATTTTTATGTAAAACATCAGCTCCAACATGTAGCAACATCTATACTTTCCCTTTACGCTTTAACAACAAAAACAACAAAAATGAAAACCATTCACTTTTTTTTCTAAAATCTGTTTTTCTTCTTTTACACCTTTTTTTTAATATCCTCTTCTAAAGAAACATAGAAAAATACATATAATAAAAACAAGTACAAGCAGCAACAACAACTACAAACCTAGTTGAAAACCCTCTTTAAAGCTTTTCCCCCTTGCAGAGGGCTCTTAGGAATGAGTGTTTCTGAAAACCCACCTACCATCAATTTTCTCACAACAACAACAAACCAACAAATAAACAAACAAACAGTATAAAGAACCCACCATAATTTGTGCATTCGTACGTAAAACG
This sequence comes from Lucilia sericata, assembly GCF_015586225.1. Taxonomy (NCBI): domain Eukaryota; kingdom Metazoa; phylum Arthropoda; class Insecta; order Diptera; family Calliphoridae; genus Lucilia; species Lucilia sericata. The sequence continues at coordinate 45,433 of NW_023994450.1, forward strand.
TAAACGCAAATCAAATCAAATTAAATTGAATTTTCATTTAATACTTAAGTAGAATTGAAAAAAAGAAATTCATACATACATACATACAAATAAATAAATATAAATAGAATAAAATGATGAAAAACATACAAATACATAAATATTATAATAATAATAAAAATATAAAAGCAAAAAGTGTATAATAACAGCAACAACAATACTCAAATGAAAATATCTTGCTATTAATTCATTTAAATAATAAAAAAAATAAATAAAACTTTTTTTCAAAATCTTCTTTGACAATAACAAAAAAATAAATACCCAACAAAATGTAGTCATGTGTATAAAAATGTGTCCACTACCCCCTCAATGCTCAAACAAATTTATTTTTCTCTGTGTAACGGTGTCACCACATACTAATGCTTTTTAAACTAATAATAATAAAAAAATTTAATTAAAAAAAAAAATAGAAAAAAACTTAATTTTAGAAAAAATTATACTTAATTCAACAACAAAGAACACGATTAACAACGACATTTAATTAATTTTAACGGATTATTTAAATCCTTGCAAAACATCAGCAGTTCAAATGTGGTATGTTGAAATTTTTTATTCAAATATTTTTAAAATTAAGATTTCATTGAAACTTTTTGTTAAAAACAAGCAGTTGTTTAAAATGTAGTATTTAAATGAAATAGAAAAACTGTTATATATAATTTTCTTTAGTTCTCAAAAAAAAACTGTTATACAAAATTTTTCTATAGAAAGAAACTGTTATAGACAAAGTTTTTCTCTAAGGAAATGTGCTATACACTATTTTTTCTCAAAAAACTGTTATAATCATATTTTTCTATAGAAAAACTGTTATGCACAAACATTAATATAGAAAAAAAATTATACGCAATTTTTTCTTTAAGAAAAATTGTTATACACATTTTTTTTCTTTAGAAAAAACTGTTATACACATGTTTTCTTTAATAAAAACTGTTATACTCAAACTCTTTTCTAGAAGAAACTGTTATACACATGTTTTCTCTAATAAAAACTGTTATACACAAACATTTCTCTAAGAAAAACTATTATACATAATTTTTTTCTCTAATAAAAACTTTTATACAAAAATGTTTCTCTAAGAAAAACTGTTATACACATTTTTTCTGTAGAAGAAACTGTTATACACATGTTTTCTCTAATAAAAACTGTTGTGCACAAACTTTTCTCTAAGAAAAACTATTATACCATTTTTTCTCTAAGAAAAACTGTTATACACATGTTCTCTCTAATAAAAACTTTTATACAAAAAATTTTCTCTAAAAAAACTGTTATACACAAACTTTTCTTTTCTTCTGCTATACCCAATATTTTCTTAAAAAAACTCTTATACACAATTTTTTGTGTGGGAAAAGCTAATATAAATAAGTTTTTCTGTAGAAAAATCTGTTATACATAAATTTTTCAATATAATGAACTGTTATATGAATATTTTTCTATACAAAAACTGTTAAACTTTAAAATCTTTTATATACACATTTCCCTGTAAGAAAAACTGTTACAAATACATTTTTCTCTAAGAAAATGTTTTATACTCAATTTTTTGTCTCATAAAAACTGTTATGCACAAATTTATCTCTAAGAAAATCTGTTATACTCAAAATTTTCACTAAGAAAATGAGATATACACAATTTTTTCTTAAAAAAAATGTTATACATACATTTTTCAATAGAAAGAACTGTTAAAAAATATTTTTATATATTAAGAAAAACCCTTATACACAATTTTTTCTCAAAGAGAACTCATGTACTCAAATTTTTCTCTAAGTAAATGTGTTATAAGTAATTTGTTCTCTTAAAAAAAGTTATTCACAAACTGTTATATACAAATTTTTCTCTAAGTATAACTGTTATACGCAATTTTTTCTTTAATAATAATTGTTATACATAATTTTTTTATTTGTCAACTTCTTATACACAAATTTGTTCCTAGAAAAACTGTTATACATAACTTTTTCTATAGAAAGAACATTCATATATATTTTTTATAGAATTTTCTATACAAAATACTGATATTTTTCTCTATGAGAAACTATTGTACATAAAGTTTCCTCTAAAAAACCTATTACATATTTGTTTAAGAAGCTGTTATACAAATATTTCTGCTGAAAAAACTGTTAACATAAAATTTCTCTAAGTAATGGTGTTATACACAATTTTTTCTCTAGTAAATATAGTTATTCTCAATATTTTCTCTAAGAAAACACTCATCACTAACTCATCTCTAAAAAAATCTGTTAAACACAATTTTTCCTAACTGTTATACACAATTTTATCTATAAGAATAATTGCTATACTCAAATTTTTCTATTGGAAATCTTTTATACACAAAATTTTCCCTAGAAAAACTGTTATACATAGAAGGAACCTTTATAAACAAGGAAGGAACCTTTATAAACAATTTTATATAATTTTTATATAGAAAATACTGTTATTCACAAATATTTTTTTAAGAAACTGTTAGACAATAATTTTTCTGTAGAAAAAAACATATTTTTTCTCTAAGAAAATGTGTTATACATAATTTTTCTGTAGTAAAACAGTTTTTCGCAAGCTTTTCTATAAAAAAACTGTTATACACAACATTTTCTCCAAGAAAAACTCTTATACACAAATTTTTCTCTAAGTATAACTGTTATACACAAACTTTTCACTAAGTATAACTATTATACACAATTTTTCTCTATTAACAATAATTGTTATACACAAATTTTTCTATTAGAAATCTATTATAAACAAATTTATCCCTAGAAAAACTGTTATACATAAATTTTTCTATAGAAAGAACATTTAAACACATTTTTATATAATTTTCTATAGAAAATATTGTTATTCACAAATATTTTTCTCTATGAAAAACTGCTATACATAACTGTTATACATTTTTTCATAATTTAAACTGTTATATAATTTTTTTTTTTGGAAAAAAGTGTTAACCGTAAATAAAAACTGTTATCCATTTCTTTTCCTACATATTAGCAACAATTTATTTATAAATTTAACTACTTTCCAACATAAAATGAAAATAGTTTGTTTTTAAAAACCCAAAATTAGTTACAAAACTCTGCTTCTAAAATCATAAAACTAATAAGTAGCAGTTTAAAAACAAAAAGGTTTTATAAATTTAAAATAACCAACTAAAACTTTTAAAAATGTTCATTCTCCAATGAAAATACTTATTCGCACATTAATAAATAAAATGAAATATATAGACAAACAGACTGAAAGACAGACCCACAACATACTATATCACAAACTAAAAACACCAACAACATACCTACATATTACCATAAATCATTTGAAGCGCGCAAAAAAACTTTCAGTTTTAGTTGTTTTTTGATCGTGTTGTTAAAGTAACAAAACTTTGCATTTATTTGAACATAAGTTTTCATAAATGGGAAAACTTGTTTTTCTTCATTTATACACATTTTCTTTTACTTATTGCTTTTATTACTTGTGATGTTATTGCTGTTGTTGCTTTATAGTTAAACATACATAAATTGACATAAATTTATTAATTACGCACGAAAAACAAACAAAATTTTTAGCAAGTTTTAACGGTGTATATATAATACTTACTTGCATGTGTAGGAATCTATATCTATACATATGTGTGGCAAGTTACCGAAAGACTTATGACGACAAGTTGCCTCAAGTTTTAGGTATGTAGTAATTTCTAAAGGAAACTTGTAAAAAAACAAAGTTTTGCTAAAGTGTCTGGGCAAATGTTTAAGCAATATTTGAAATAGAAATAGAAATAAAAATAATAAATGTGGATAATAAATAACTAAAAGTGTATAAGTAGTAGCATGTATGTATCTATAAAAACAATTTTGACAAAAAATAGAGGTGAAAAGGTAAAGACTTTAATAGCGGTTGTTAGGCGTCGATGAGGGTATTATTGATGGGTTTCAAAACAAATGAACTATTATAACGATTTTAGATAAAATTTGCCATATATTACTTTACAAATTTGATGTAATTGTATTTCTACTTACTTAATACACTACCGGTAATGACATTAGTAAGAATTCGGCTATTTCTTTTAACAACCACTTTTATTATTTAACTCATTTAAAACTTTTAAAACAAAATCAACCTGCTCTTTTCTGCACTTTCTTTTACTCCTATACATATTTATTTATAATTATCAAATCCAAAACCAATCGTAATGGAAATGACAGCATGTTGAAATTTTGACAAATGTGACACTTACACATACAAATGTAATTATTCTTAACAAGAATTTCTATAGAAACAACAACAGCAAAACAATAAACAACTCATATGTTTAATAATAAAATAAAAATAAGTAAACTCTTTGTAATCAAAAGTTTACCACAAAACTTTTTAAATAAACATATATTTGTAAGCACTTAACGTTTAACTTTGTGAGTTTGAAATATAAGAAAGTAATTAAAAATATAACAATTCATTTAATAGAAAAAACTTTTACATGTTTTGCTTAAAGCTTAAGCATAAGCAGCGCTTTTTGATTGTTAAATAAGCAGTACTCATTACCATAAACATTACTGAAAAACTGAAATGTCTTTAATAAGCTTTTTGCGATTTTTTCAATAATTGAAAAGGAGCTTAAGTTTGTGAAAACTTTAAACCGATCTATCTGCTATAGAAAAACTGTTATACACATTATTTTTAGTAAAAAACTCGGTTAAAGAAAAAATATTATGTTATGCAAATTTTTTTTCTATAGAAAAAACTATTATACAGATTTTTTCTATAAATTTTTTTTAGAAAAACTGTTATACACAGAACTTTCTATAAAAAAACTGTTATACACGAATTTTTTTATAGAAAAAAACTGTTATACATGAATTTTTCTATAAAAAAAAAACTGTTCTACACAATAATTTTACAAAATTTTTTTTTCTATAGAAAAAACTTTTATACACTAAATTTTCTATAGAAGAAACTGTTATAGAAACATTTTTCTACAGAAAAACTGTTATACGCAAATTTTTCTAATGAAAAAACTATTATACGCAAGTTTTTTCTAATGAAAAAACTGTTGTAAACAAGAATTTTCTATAGAGAAACTGTTATACACAAATTTTTCTATAGAAAAACCTGTTATACACAAAATTTTCTGCAGAAAAACTGTTATACATAAATTTTCTATGGAAAAAATTGTTATACGCAATTTTTCTATAGAAAAAACCGTTATTCACAAATTTTTTTTTTTAGAAAAAAATGTTATACACAAATTCTTGTACAGAAAAACTGTTATACATAAATTTTTCTGTAATAAAAACTTTTATACACATTTTTTCTATATATAAAACTGTTATACACAAATGTTTTATAGAAAAAACTGTTATACACACATTTCTTTACAGAAAAAAATGTTTTACAAAAATTTTTCTAATGAAAAAACTCTTATACGAAAATGTTTCTACAGAGAAAACTGTTATACAAAAATGTTTCTACAGAAAAACTGTTATATACAATTTTTTCTATAAAAACAACTGTTATTCAAAAATTTTTTTAATGAAAAAACTGTTATACACAATTTTTTCTATAAAATCAACTGTTATACAGATATTTTTCTACTTTTCTCTAAAAAAAATTGTTATACACAAATGTTCTACAGTTATACACAAGATTTTCTCCTAGAAAAACTGTTATACACAAATTTTTCTCTAAGAATAACTGTTATACACATATTTTTCAAACTGTTATACAAAAATGCTTCTACAGAAAAACTGTTATACACAATTTTTTCTATAAAAACAAATGTTATTTAAAAATTTGTCTGTAGAATAAACTGTTATACACATATTTCTCTACAGAAAAAATTGTTTTACAAACATTTTTCTAATGAAAAAACTGTTATACACAAATTTTTCAACAGAAAAAACTGTTACACACAATTTTTTCTATAAAAAAACTGTTATACAAAAATATTTCTATAGGAAAAACTGTTATATACACATTTCTCTACAGATAAAGCTGTTTTACATAAAATTTTCCAATGAAAACACTGTTATACACAAATTTTTCCATAGAAGAAACTGTTATACAAAAATTTTTTAAATAAAAAACTGTTATACACAAATTTGTCCATAGAAAACAACTGTTATACACAAATGTTTCCAAAGAAAACACTGTTATACGGAAAAAATTTTGTTATATATAGAAAAGCTTGTATTCAAAAATCGTTCTATATTATTCTAACTGTTATACATACATTTTTCTATACAAAATTTCTAAATAATTAAGTTTTATTACATTCAAGTATCGAAAATTACCTTCAAGTTAATGTGATCATTTACATATAAGCTGCATTTTATAATCCTTATAAGCAAATATACTTTCCCTGTGTCAAGTAGGGTATTCTAAAACATATAAATAATCGTTCATAATAAGCCCATAATCAAAGTAATGTTCATAAGAAATCTTTTTTTCCTTTCGCTCTAACTCAATAAAATAAATCTTTAAGATTTCAATTTATTTATAAATTCTTATTTACTATGACAACGTTTTAACAAATTTCAACCTTTTTTATTTATTTATTTTGCTTGTTGGTTGGTTGTTTAGATATTTTTTGTTTAAAGCACACAACATCAATTTAATTTAAATTCATTTTATACACACAGAGAACAACAACATAAGCCCCCCCCCCCCACTTCAAAATTGTATAATTTATATATTTCTATATAAAAAAACATCTTTGTCGTCATCAACATTATCATCGTCAACAATATGATGACTTTGTTTGATGTTTGATTTTATTATAATATGAATTTTAAAAAATAAAAACAAGTTAAGTTGTGTCTACTTAATGTAATTTAAAAAAAATCATGCAATTTTTTCTCCTTAGTTTGCTAAACTAGTAAAATTACATTTCTAAATCAGATTTTTTCCAAAGTATCAAAGTGAAAAAAGTACTAAATCCCATGCAAATTAGCACATTTAAGCAATTGCGTATGTAAGTGGCGCCAATTATGAAATTGATTGATGTATTTTTTTTTTTTTCACTTATACATATGTATGTATGTATGTATGTATGTATGTATGTATGTATGTATGTATGTATGTATGTATGTATGTGTTTAAACAATGTTTACCTTAAAAGGCTTAGTAAATTGGCTAATTATTTAGCAATTTTTCAATGCTTTAATAGAAGTTTGTTGTTGGTTTGTTTATTTTGTTAAGACTTTTAGCATTCTTATTGCTTCGTAATTAATTTAATTTGAAAAAAAAGTGAAAATAAATAATAAATAAAATTCTGGCAAATGACTCATGGCTTTTTCAAATGATGGTCAATATGAAATTTATTTTGTAGGTCAAGAATATTTTTTTTCTTTTGGATTTCTAGTTTTTTTTAAATCAATAACAAAAGCAAAAAAAAATTGATCATGAACGAAAATATGATGCCCTACAATGTAAGATCCGCTCCGATCCGATTTTAAAACAATAACCAGAATTATGTACCGGCCGATTTTAAAATAATTTTTTAGAGAGTTTTGAGTTCACATAAATAAATCTGTTATACACAAAATTTTCTATAGAATAAATCTGTTATACACACATTTTTCTATATAAAAACCTGTTATTCCTTGTGATATTATAAGGAACTTAATTATTGAATGACCGATTTTTATTTATGTGCAAAATTTCATCATGATATCTTACAACCAGAACTTTAGGCAAAAAGTTTACTTGGTAAGCCAGTCAGACGGACGAGCGGATAGACACGAATGTGTCTATGACGGCCTTATTTCACGGTGGTCTTTTTCATCCACGGGTTAGACTAGAGATGGTCTACCACGCGCCCCTTAATCCTTCAATGAAGAACTCAGGTTCCAATTTTTGTACATGGATGAGTCGGTCCATGTACAAACACTTTGTTGAAGAACCCGAGCTATCTAATCTCTAGCCCCGTTGCGGAATGACAGGTATCATGGGATCAATCCCAATGCAAACCCCGACAAGGAAAACAATCACTGGTCTAAAGTCAATAGAAGGGGCGAAAAACCCCAACATCAGGTGAAATCAATCTTCCGATATACCGGAAGGTGACCACTCTTATGATGTCATGCAAGATTGCATTATTTAAAATGCAATCCCCATCAACTAATGACCCATTCCAGTGCATTCCTTAACCTCTTAAAGCCCTCGCAATCACACTACTGAGATGGCTCTGTTGATTCGGCAACAGCACCTAGAGACGTATTTGGTAGTCCGAAATATCCAACTAATAAATCAGGATCTCTCTGTATGTCAGATTATATGACAAAGGATGTAGAAATTTCCAAAGTAAATTCGAACCCAATAATTGCCCCGACGAGTTGAGGGAACGGACCTCAACCATATGTCGCGTAGCATTAAACAATATGAATCCTGTTAAGATGCCAACAGCACCGAGAACTTCCCTGAAGTAAAAGGTCTACTATACTAAATCAGTACTAGTCTCCTGTCGGTCAGAGGAGTCTTTCCCGATCGTTCACCAATTACATCAGTTCCATTCTCAGACCATAAAGAACGATCTACGGAATGACAGGCAACTACCAAGTGTCAACCTGTAAATTCCCAAACATATACTGGCGCCCTACTACGCGAAGAGTAGGAGATACGCCCTACTACGCGAAGAGTAGGAGATACAGCCACTACGTGGACCCAGAAGTAACCTCAACCAATTGACCGGTCAGGACTAGGTCCTGTGGGCAACCGGCCACCCGTAGTGCCAGATTATATGGTACTTTGGTTAGACCCCATGTCAAATCATTCCAAGGAAAGGCCAAGGATACATTTGATCATCACCAGTTTATAGTCCCGGCAGACTAGAGGTATTGGTAGCACCTCTATACCCCGGGATTGCAAAACAGCATGATGGAGTTTTCATTAAGGAAACATGGCCCGGGGGGAGGGGGAATTACGGAATTACAAACGGACGGGCGAGGATTAAAGAACGTAGAATAAGTTACCATTGCTAAATCTTCTACAGATCAACCTATGAGGACTACGTATTTCAGAACACTTACTCATCAAGTTTTCAATGTTCTCTGACTTATTACAGTAAACTAGAGATGTTAAATCATATGATCTTGTCACCCATTTCAAAGTTAATTTTTTGAAATTATCTATTCAGCGAAATTATGGACTCACAAAGTGCTCTATAACTCGTTCTCCCTTTGTCTCATGTTTCTCCTTTTTAATGATATTGCCCATCCTGCTTAGATATTGTGCGTTCCCATTTCTAACTCGGATATAGGTCAATGTATAAGACCTATAGTGAGCGAAATTATGAGCTCTTTTTATTAGCCTACTCTCGTTGTATTATGTTGATGATATTTTAGGTCGTGACTTAATGAGATTAATTCTGACGGATGTACCAATATTAGAAAAGTTAGATAGAGGGTCATGGCTTATATAATCGACTCATAGGACTCAATATATAAGACATATGATATTGTCGGCCATTTTTAAGCTTAATTTCAATATTATTATGTGCTCTCTAAATTGTTATCTCTCTCTCGCTTCATTTGTGTGATGATTTCCCTTTTTTCAAAGCCGCAGCATAGATGTAAAGAAGTTATTAGTCCTTTGGTAATGATTCTACCAGACCTATACATGGGTAATATATCGATTTGATTAAACTCCCAACGTTAGAGTTAATAATGATCGCTATATAAACATTCAGAAAAAGTCGATGATGGCTGAATTAAATAAACTTTCTTTTATTTATATCAATTACAACTGACACCACCTTAAATTCTTAACTTTTTTTTCAAAATTATGTCACGATTATACATCTCCTCTGTTGCAACATTCACATACACATTACAACATCATCATCATCATTATGGAAAACCTCTTAATAAAAAGCATCAAAGAAGAATCTTACAAATATTTATAATAATTGCACAATATTCTATAAAAATTATTTTCTTTTCTCCAGTTTCCTATTCATTCAATACCAATCATTGCTTACAAATTACAAACTAACAATTGTAAACGCAATCACAATCAACACAAATGTTCTTGTTGTTGTCGTCTTCATCGTCATCGACATCAACAGAACCAACATTTTGTAATACATACCATTTATGCATCAGGTTCTAAACGCCCTCTAAACCCCGATACCCTTAATACTGGAACAAGGCTGTCGTTGTATTACACTAACACCCATTTAGAAACGCAAGCAAAACGAAACTTACTTTTCGTAACTGTTTTGTGAGTGAATGTCTGTTTTTCTTTACTCATTTTTTTGTTGTTGATTCTATCTGTTTGCCTGGCTGACTTCACACAAGTATCTAACGAATATTTAAAAATCTCTAAGGTATGTTGGTAATTTTTATGGGAGGTTTTTTTTTATAACACAACAACAAAAGTATCTGTAACTGCGTGCAAGTATGTATGTGTATTGCTACATGTCTATATTGCAAGTATGAAGAACGTTGTAATGAATACAAACTGTAATGGTTAAAATCATCATCATCGCCTTCAACCACCCATTTTAATGTTTAATTCTCAAGCCAGAGCATGAAATGAAATAAAGTTGTAAATGCAATCGATCGATTATAATACTTGAATGTTGTTTGCGCAAAAAAAAAAAGATGAAATAAATGTGAAAAAGATGATTATTTCTGTGTTTTTCTTCTTTTTTTTTTTCTTAATTTAATTTCGAAAGAGGATTTCTCATACAAAAGACATTGGTAAAACTAATGAGGGAATGCATGCTTTTCGTTTCCACTCTCTTTCATTGATGGCCCAAAGGGATTCTAATGAAAATTTATATTTAATTAATTATATAGCACTTGCAGGAAAATTGTCATTTAACCGAGTAGATGTCAACACAACTGTAGTTGAGTAAATGATTATTAAAATATTTCATTTATTTTGTGTGCATATTATAAAAGCTGTTGAAACTTAAATAAAACAAAATTAAATTAATTAGAAATTTTTTAATTGTTTAAAAGTTGTTTTTTAGGTAATAAAGTTGATGTGTTTGTTATAGATCAATATATAAGATCCATTTCTGATCAGTTGCTTTTAAGGTTTTCAATAGTTCATCATTTATCGCAGTTAAAGTTTAATTTCAAAACTATTTAAGGAGCGTAATTATGAGCTCTCTGAACTCTCTAGCTTCCTCTCTCTCTCTCTCTCTTTGTAGCTTCTGTTTAGAAATCGAAGCTTTATCAGATCAATTGAGAAGAAAGTCGTTAGACAAAATGTATTTTAAATTAAAAATTGTACTTTTATTGCAAATAACGACTTTTAGAGAAAAACTGATGTTTTGGTGAAAATTGAGATTTTGTTATTGAAAACCGGAATTTTTGGAAAAAATCATTTAAAGTACAAAATCAGTTTTTTCTGTGAAAATTTATAATTTTATCCCATTTTTGTGAAAATTTTAATTTTTAAGGATAATTTAAAATTTTATTGAAAATTAAATATTTTAGTGAAAATTTGAATTTTTAGTCCAAATTCAGATTTTATATTAAAATTAAAATTTTTAGTGAAAATTTGAATTTTAGTGAAAATTTGAAGTTTTAGTGAAAATTTAAATTTTTAGTAAAAATTTGAATTAATGGTAAAAATTTGAATTTTTAGTGAAAGTTTGAATTTTTAATGAAAAATTTAATTTTTAGTAAAAATTTGAATTTTTAGTGAAAATTTGAATTTTAGTGAAAATTTTAATTTTTTAGTGAAAATTTGAATTTTTTGGAAAATTTTAATATTTAGTGAAAATTTGAATTTTTAGTGAAAATTTGAATTTTTAGTGAAAATTTGAATTTTAGTGAAAATTTGAATTTTTAGTGAAAATTTTAATTTTTAGTGAAAATTCGAATTTCCACAGAAATCGGATATCTCCTAAGAGATCGACATTTAGAAAAGAAATCGAATTTCTCGTAAGAAATCAAATTTCACTTGAAAAATTGTATTTCTCCACAGAAATCAAATTAGTCCTTAGTGATCGACATTTATAAATAGCATCGAATTTCGCGTATAAAATCGAATGTCTCGTTAGAAATCAAATTGCTCGTGAGAAATCGGATTTCTCCTTAGAGAACGACATTTAGAAAAGAAATTGAATTTCTCGTAAGAAATATAATTTCTCGTGAGAAATCTTATTTCTCCAAAGAAATCGGATTTCTCCTTAGAGATCGACATTTAGAAAAGAAATCTAAATTCTCGTGAGAAATTGAATTTCTCGTGAGTAATCAAATTTCTCATGAAAAATTCGTGAGAAATCTTATTTCTTCACAGAAATCGCATTTCTCCTGAGAGATCGACATTTAGAAAAGAAATCGAATTTCTCGTTAGAAATCTTATTTTTCCACAGAAATCGGATTTCTCCTGAGAGATCGACATTAAGAAAAGAAATCGAATTTCTCATGAGAAATCAAATTTCTCGTCAAAAATCGAAATCCTCATGAGAAATCGAATTTCACTTGAGAAATATTTTTCCTCCGTAGAAATCGGATTTCTTTTTAGAGATCGATATTTAGAAAAGAAAGAGAATTTCTTCTCAAAATTCAAATTTCTTCTCAAAATTCAAATTTCTTCTCAAAAATCAAATTCCTCCTTAGAAATTAAATTCCTTCTGAGTTATCAAATTCTATCTGAGAAAACGAATCTCTCGTACGAAATTGATTTTCGGGGTAAAACTTTATGTAAACTGAATGCGGAATTTTTGTAAGTTCTCGAATTACTCACGAATAAATCGAATTTTTGCTTGATTAAAATTTAAATTTTTGCTAAAAAAATATTTTTATAAAAAATTACAACAACTAGATTTTCAAACATATCTTTAAAAACGTTCCATCCACAGTACCTACCTCAAAACTGTACAATTTCTTTCGTTAGACACTGATCATATTAATGCTATTGAACCTTTTGATTTTAAGCAAAGAAATTTTCTATTAACACAAATGAAATTATTTTCTAACTCTTACACTGCCATCTAAAGAAAACTTTAAACAAATTCTTACAAAATTCTCGTATAAAAATTTCTTAGAAATTTAAAATATTTTCTTTTATTTATTAAATTTTAGAATAACTCCTCTTCTCTTACATGTTAAAATAATTTTGATGTTAATATATCAAAATAACCCTGAAATGTTTAAGCAACTCCTTTTTTTCGCAACTACCACTACCTTCAACTAGTATAGGCAGTGGAAATTTACATTGAAAAACTTTTACCTTAACCTAGTTTTTCCCCTCAATATTTTTCTTCTTCTTAGACTTTGGCTAAAAGCAAAAAAATAAAAAAGAATAAATAAGAAAATAACTAACCACTGAAGTCTAGAAAAGAAAATTGAAATGTTTCCTTTTTGTGATACCATCACTTTTTTGGGGTGCAACCTAAAGCCAAAAAAGAAAATTGTATGGCATAGGAAGTTGTAGCACAACATGATGTAGAACTTTAGTTTTTAGTTTAAGGTTGTTGTTATTGTTGAAAAGGATGAAATGAAAATATTGTGGAAAAAAGTACTTTTGTAGCAACAGGAGCTAGGATAATAGTAAAACAAATACATACATACGTAGTAACTGTGTGCAACTGTTGCAAATTCAACATGTTAGGACATAATTTGAAATGTTTAGAACTCAACATGATTGTGATGTTGTTTTCTAATATACATCTTCATGGTTACACCATTTAGTTAAGTTACTCAAATACTAAGGAACTATATAGGATTCTGAATTCAACTCAAAACCAATGTTTTCCAGGAATAGTGTCTCAATTCATTTTAATAACGTTAATATTTTTTAAAACTTTAACATTGTGTATATGAAGTTAAACTCCACTTAACTTTATATATCTATAATTCACTTTTAATTTAACTCTTCTCTATATTTATTTCTCGATTCCAATATATAAAGAAACTGCACAGCACTTGTTCATATTGAAGTGGAAATAGTGTTGAAAATGTCAGTTGTTATTTAATATTGAGTTAAACACAAGTCAATGATTTAAAAGAATGAAATCTATTCCATACTTAAGTTTTCAGTTTTCAAACTCGTCTAACTATAATTATCAGCTGTTTCCATACTCTCATAACATATCATCTAAATACATGGAACCTAAACTAACTAAAATATGCCTTTTCGGAAAGGTTTGAGTGTTAAAATTTAGATTTCAAACTGCGCTAAAAACGTTGCATAAAGTTCCAAATTTCTTCTTTAAATGTTAATTTTAACATTTTGATCCTTCGTACTTATATATTTCAGATAAAATGCTTTAATGTTGAAATGTTTCCAAAGCATGTAAAACTTATACCAAATATTTAAATTTTAGTCCATTTCTGGAGTTTTGCTATAACTTTGGTCCTACGAACCTAATTTTAAAAAGGTTTTGTATCAGCCATTTAAGTATTTAAACTGATAAATCTTCTATCTTATGCTTTCACATTGGAATCGTTGGAAAACTTGATAAATTAATTAAACAAAAGTTTACTTTTCGATTTAGATCCTTCGAACCTTTCGTTATAAAAAATTTGAATTTCTACTTTAATTTTAATGCAGTTTTTTTTTAAGAAGTATGATTTTTGTCATACAACAAATCGGGATAAAGTAATATAAATAATAGAAGATTGTCTTTCTTCTTCCGCCTACTTTTGGTTTGGTCCATCGAAACTTTCGTAATGAAACTAGAATTTCTACTTCAACTTTTCTTTTCATGATGAAATCTGAACTTCTACTTTCAGTTTTGTGGATCCAGGCAGGGTTTTTTTTATAAGAATTGTTAAATGAAAACATAAAACTTATAATTTTTTCGCAATGTTGGTCCTTCGAACCTCTGGCACAGTTAAAAATTTTAAAACTATTCTAAACTTTTTAAGAATAGTTTTCATTATTATCGCTGCTGAACTATTTTTAAGCGGTACTTTACAATTTTCTTTCTAGAAATTTAAAAATATTAGGATTGAAGTTAATTTCACGAATATGATCCTTCGAATCTCTTTTATAATTATTAAGAACTTTAATTGTTAAGGATTTGTATCAGCCATTTAAGTATTTGATTTATTAAATCTCCTTTCTTATGCTTTCACTTTCAAATAGTTTGTCATTCTTTGTGATAAAGTACTTGAACAAAAGTTTTCGTTTTAATTTTGGTCCTTCGAACCTATCATTATAAAAAACCGTACTTTTACTTTCACTTTAGTTTTTCGTGATTCATCAAATCGGTATAAAGTTACATAAATAGTATAAAGATTGCCTTTTTCCTTCAAACCACATCTTCCGCCTATTTCCTTCAATTTGGTCCTTCGAACCATTCATAACTTCTACTTTAACTTTTCTTTTTAATAATTTGAGTTCCATGTTCGTCCTTCAAACCTATTTTATAGAAAATACCACATTTTTCTTCATTTTGGTCCTTCGGACCTTTCATGCTGAAAACTGAAGTTCTTCTTTCAGTTTTACTGAACCAGGTAGGATTTTTTATAGGATTTGGACTTTAAAGATTTGTTAAATGGAAATTTTAATTTTTTTTAAATTTCGTAATGTTGGTCCTTCGAACCTCTCCCATCGTTTCTTTATTATCAGTGCTGAACAGTATTTAAGGCGTATGAATTATTTTTTTAAAATTACAAACATTTTAGAATAAAAGTTAATTTCTAAATTATGGTCCTTCGCATCGCTTTCATAATAACTTTATTTTTTGGTAACTATGGCAAGAGATGTTTTTGTTTAAAATTATTGGGCACCAGTCGGATTTAAGGCGATATATTACAACTGCAAGAAGACTTTATAGATTTTGGTCCTTCGAGCCCATTCAAAAGGAGTTTTGTCTTCTAAAATCTGCTTAATGATACAATTTTTCAACAGTCAATTCAAAAATATTGCTCAATAACTGAGTTCTTAAGCTTTAATATCAATTTAAAGAATTTGGTCCTTCGAACCTGGTCCAATTCACATGATATGACTGAATTATATGGTATTATATTAATACCAATTTATTTCGCTAAAGTTTTACTACTTCCCGAATTCTATATTTTATACATTCTGAATAAGTTTCACATATAATTCAGCCTTCACTTATAAAACATATAAATCAATTTCAAGATTTTGGTCCTTCGAACCTCTGCCACAAAGAGTGTAGTAGTCATGGCACTATGTTTAGTGACGCACGATTTTCATTTCTACATGTTTTCTTGTTAAATTTCTTTTAACAAATAAAAGTGAACAGCCACTGCACTTGGAAATGGCCTCAGATGTTAAAAACATTTTCTACCTGTCAGTATGGGAATCCATGCTGTACTTTAACATTTCTTATGTTCGTTTTCTTCTCTCCTCACCTTCTCCTTCATTGTTAAAAACGACAATAAATGTGTGCATTTGATCATACAAATGTTTTTTAAGATACAAAATAAAACAAGAACTAAAGTTTCAAAGTAAAATTGAGAAAAGAAAATAAATTCTTTAAGTTGAAAATATTTGTTCTAGGAAAAATGAGACTAAAGAAGATATAGATATGAAGCAGGAGAATTTATAGAGAAGAGAAGACAATTTCCCATTATATGATGGTGTTTTATGGAAAATAAAAAAACACATTAACACGTACCAGTAATAAGTATCACTCAACTAGGAACGAGATAAACTTGCTAACTAGAAATGTGTGGGCATAGTTAGTAGGAAACTTTGGGAGCAACATATACGCTGAAAATAATTACTATTGTTTTAAATGGAATTTTAATTTATAAAAATTTTTACTTAATTTTTAATAACTTTCCCAAAGTTGTGCTACTTTTACTTTTTTTACATACATAAATTTTAATTTAAAATAAAACTTTTAAATTTATTTATTTGCACTTTGTTTCTATTAAACTTATTTACGCCACTTTTTGCTCCATAAGAACCATTCCATAGCACTTTGTTTTAAATGTAATAATTTTTTTATTGCACTGTGTGTTATTGTATTTTAGCACCCCCTTAGGAAGTCATTTGTTAAGACACATGGACTACCAACAGGAAGTGCAGAAAAATTTTTCTAGAGAAAACAAAACTAAATAGAAAATATTTTTATTATTTTTGTACATATGAAATTTTGCACGTGTTTTATTAATAACTTACAAAACACTAAGGAGTATTTATGAGAATTTTTCATTTTCACACTCTCGCATATTTATTTCGTTGTACTCGTGCAGCGATATATTTTCCATAAGCCAGAAAGTAGGGAAATATTTTAAAGGAGAAATATTAAGGACAAAAGTTGAAACACTGAAAGAAATTTTAAATAAAAAACTAAATTTGAAAAAAATCACTTTAAAATTTGATACCTTATTATTAGTTCCTGTTTGGAGAAAATCCTCCACTAAAAATTTCTCTTTTTTCTATTAATTTGTTGCCTCAATATTTCTAATTTTCTCAGTTTGTACTTTTTTTTGGTGTAGCAACATCACCAACAATAAATACTTTTAATAGCACCGTTTTGTTCTATAAATAGCGTAAAATACCCGAAGACCACCCACCTCGTTAACTTTAGTTTGCTGCAATTTAATAACGGTATTCTCTCTCACACGCACACACAAAAACACACGTACTTTGATGTCGATTTTTACGGTATTTACTTTTATAAAAATTGTTACAATGTTGATACTCTATTGTTGTTATTAAAATTGAAATGCAATAAAAGAGAGAAAAAGAGAGGGAGGGGGTGGAGGAGAGAGGAGAATGTGCTAGAGTCTCCAACAGTTTTACCAGAAGACAAAGTATCCCTTTACTTCTTGAATTGAAAATTTCACACATGTACTTATGAATGCACTCTTTGTAATGCAAAGAGTAACCAATGCTCTTATTAATGTCCTGAAGTTAACTAGTGGAAAGTCCATCGTCTCTTTAGTTATTTTTAGTAAACTATAGTGGAGTACCTTTAAAGCTCTATACCTAAATGTAAGATAACTAAAGAGACTTTCTTAATTTTTGTCCTTCGAACCTTTTCTATTCAAAACAGAACTTTTAGTTTAAGTTTTAAGAAAGACCTTTTTAGAAATAAATTTTCCGTCGTTTCTTTAAAAACGGTGCTGATTTCAGATTTTGGTTCGCGTACCTTTTGTAATGAAAACAAACTTCTACATTAAGTTTTCGGAACTAGGAAGATTTTTTTTTGGTAAAAGTTTGGATTAAAAGATTAGTTAAATCCATTTCAAAGTTTGTTTATAATATAGTTGCTTTTAAGAAATTGGTCCTTCGAGCCTTTTCTATTAAAAACAAAATAAGTTGCTTCCTTAAATTTGGCCCTTCGAACCTTTTCTATTAAAAACAGAACTTCTGCTTCAAATTTTAAGGAATCCAGAGAGCTTTTTAGAAATAAGTTTTCCTTCGTTCCTCTAAAAATTTTGATTTCAGATTTTGGTCCTTCGTACCTTTTGTAATGAAAACAAAACTTCTACTTTAAGTTTTCCGAACTAAGAAGAGCTTTTTTTCGGTAAATGTTTGGGTTCCAAGATTCGTTAAATCCATTTCAAAGTTCGTTGCTTTTAAGATGTTGGTCCTTCGAACCATGTTAAAAGAAAATACCAGATTTTTTTTTAAGTTTGGTCCTTCGAACCTTATCTTTTCAAAACAGAACTTCACATTTTAAAGAATACAGAAGTGCTTTTTAAAAATAAGTTTCCGTCGTTCCTCTAAAAGCGATGTTGATTTCAGATTCTGGTCCTTCGTACATTTTGTAATGAAAACAAAACTTCTACTTTAAGTTTTCGGAACTAGAAAGAGTTTTCTTTCGCTAAAAGTTTGGGTTCCAAGATACGTTAAATCCAGTTCAAAGATCGTTTATAATATAGTTGCTTTTAAGATGTTGGTCCTTCGAACCTTTTCTATTAAAAACAATACTTCAGCTTAAAGTTTTAAGGAATCCAGAAGAGCTTTTTAGAAATAAGTTTTCAATCGTTCCTCTAAAAAATCGTTTTAGAGAAAACAAAACTTCTACTTTACGTTTTCGGAACTAGGAAGAAGTTTTTGTGTAAAAATTGTTTTCCAAGGTTCATTAAATCCATTACAAAGTTCGTTTAAAATGTAGTTGATTTTAAGATGTTGGTCCATCGAATCTTTTTAAGAGAAAATATCAAATGTTTTTTTTTCTATTTTTGGTCCTTCGAACCTTTTCTTTTAAAACAGAACTTTTGCTTCAAATTTTAAGGAATCTAGAAGAGCTTTTTAGAAATAAGTTTTCCGTCGTTCCTCTAAAAACGATGTTGATTTGAGATTTTGATCCTTCGTACTTTTTGTAATGAAAACAAAACTTCTAGTTTAAGAGTTTTTGCGGTAAAAGTTTGGGTTCCAAGATACGTTAAATCCATTTCAAAGTTCATTTATAATATAGTTGCTTTTAAGTTGTTGGTCCTTCGAAAAATGTTATTTTTCTAATTTTGGTTCTTCTAACCTTTTGTTTACAAAAGGATCATAAATTCTACTTTAAACTTAATGAAACTTAGAAAAGCTTTATATAGAAAGCTTTTTGATTTCCATAATTTTCTCAGTCTAAACATAAAGTTCTGAAACCTAGGTTTTTCTGCATAAACTCTAGAAAATAAGTTACTTTAACAAGCATAAGTGATATACATATTAGAGAATCAATTGTTCATTCATTGTTACCCTGAACTACAGGGTTAAGAGTTTTTATATCCCTTAAGTATATGCGTAAGTTTTTTTTTTTTTTTTTTTTTGTTTAGTTTTTATATCGTTTTTTATTGCTTTACAAACAGGTGTTGAGTATTAATGAAAATTGTTGTGGTTGCATTATTATTATTACACATTTTCTTTCTCTTCTTATTTGTTTAAGTTAAAGCTTTATTGGATGGGAATGGGCGTTAGTGTGTATAAAACAAATCCTAAGGCACAGTGGGATTGTTTGGGTAACAAATGTTAAACTATTTGCTTTAAAGTTAAAATTATGATTTTGGTCCTTTGCAGCAAATAAAATATGTTTTCCAAGTTTTGAACTTTTTGTTTGGGACCTACCTAGACCCAAGTGAATCTACTTTTAACCGTATTAACCTAATAAAATTTTAGTTTTGATTCTTGGGAATCATTCTGTTTTTACAATACAATTTTGATCCTTCGAACATCTAACACAGTTTTAACAATTAAAAATTATTAGATATTACTTCAGATTATATATCTGATCAGACTATAGTGGATTCTTTAATCCTGATAGCTGTTAGGTTCATAGTCCAGGCTTTACTTTGTCGTTGGAAAATTTAAATCTTTAGTTCAGAAAACTATTAACGGTTCAAAGACTATTCTAAAGAATACAATATTGTCAAAATATTCTTACTCATTAAGATCAATTTCTTAATTGTGGTCCTTCGAACTTCTATCACTTGCCACACACAGTGATAAACGTTTTCTTTTATACAATTGGCAAATTGTTGTCGATAAAGATCCCCTTGCATAGCCAATTTGTAAGTAATTATGTAACTTTTACCTCCTGTAAACTTCAATACATTTACATACTTACATATTTACATTTCCACGGCTAGCAGCAAACAACGCCTCCCCTATTGAATTACAGATTTTGCCGGTGTTTTACTACTATAAAAATGTCTGTCGATCCGGGTTGCATAAGACAATATTTGTTGTCTGAATATGTATGTGTGTAAAAGGTATGAAAGTGAGTTTGATGGAGAGTAAATTAACCAAACAGTTGTGTATCGGAAATTTGGCACTATTAAGTATCAACACTAGTTACCTTTTAGTATACTAGTGATGTTTGAAGTAGTTTGTTTAGGCATTAAATCAAGAAATTTCCTCGCTAGTACACTTTAAGTTAGAGTATTAGGTTATGGCTTTATGAATTAGCTAGCATGCTTACTACTAGTTACTTTTCTAACTCAAAGTAATGCAAATAGTAACTAAGATATTTACATATGTATATAGTACATATCTCTTAATAAATTGAACTGTAATAAGGCTTGAACTGTTCCTAAATAAAGTTTAATTTGTCGCTAGGTCAGTTAGTATTAGCAACTGCCGGGCAGTCAAGTACATCCTTGTAATTGTATTCGTATTCGTGTGCGTGTGAGTATTTTCTGTGTTGAGTACAGCTTATTTAAAATGCAAGGATATAATCTATTAAATGCGTTTATTTACGCTTAATGCACAATGTAATTAAAACAACACAATAAACTTTAAATATTAAATAGCTTTTAATAAAAAGTAACCCCTCTCCCTTCACCACACAAACTCAAATACGACACAACAGTTTATTACTCACTCACTCGCTTATTGTTTAGCACACAAAGGAGTGTTTAAGTCTTTAACAAAGTACAATATAATTATCACCATTATCATCATCATCATCAACGTGTAATAATAATCATTATATTCATAATTAAATATTAACACATACACTTTTGTAACTTTTTTTTAACATAATTGCTTTATTGTCAGAAATACACTATACTTTTGGCGGTAGTGAAAAAACAAAACTTGTATAGTAAATAATTTGTATTCAATAAATATTTGTTTTACCAATATGGATAAATTTAATCTTATTTAAGCCTTATTAATAACGATAAAAAAGAAGAATTAATCATAATAATTTCACAGGTCAATTAATTGTTTGTTTAGCTTAATAACAAAGCAGCTTCACTACCTAACATTGCCTTACTTTTTCGCTTCCCTGAAAGTTCTTTAGTAAATTTGCTTTTAATAAATTTTCAAATATTTCTCACTTCATAATTTCAGCTAAAATCATTTTACGTTTGTTTACTGCTACATATTTATATTTTTGCCAGACCGAAAAAAACTAAAACAGAAAAATCCATTAGATTTTATGGGATTTTAAAGACTTTGTTTACTAATTTCCTTTAAAATCCCATAAATATTTTATTGTTTTTTTTTTTACAACTATTTGCGAAAATTAAACACAACAGACGTGCCTGAGAGCCAATAATATTTGCACTTAATTTAAATATTTGTTTTTAGTTTGAGAAAAAAAAGAAATATTTCCAAAACTTAAAAGCTTAATATTAAAAGCAATTTCAGCG
The DNA here is from genome assembly GCF_015586225.1 of Lucilia sericata. Lineage (NCBI taxonomy): Eukaryota > Metazoa > Arthropoda > Insecta > Diptera > Calliphoridae > Lucilia > Lucilia sericata. The sequence continues at coordinate 67,425 of NW_023994450.1, forward strand.
TTTTTTCCAAGCATGTTTTTTTCACGAAAATGTTGTTATTTAATCTTTAGAGGTGTATTTTTTTTTTGTTGTTGTTCTTTTTATGGAAATTTTACAAAAGCATTTTTCAAAATATAAAAATTTTCTAATTAAAATAAAAGAAATAACTAATGCGTTAAAAGCAAACATGAAAATATTTTGGTAGCAATTGTTCATAAAAAGTAAAAAATTAAGGGGTTTTGAAAAGAAATTTTATTTATAGCTCAGACTATAATCGAAACTTTAGTCCAGACTATTATACAGACTGTAGTCCCGGTTATAGTCTAGACTATAGTTCAAACTATAGTTCAGATTTAGTACAGACTATATTTCAGACTATTGTTTAGAATATATTTCAGACTATTCTCCGGACTGTAGTGAAGACTACAGTTTAGACTATTGGCCAGACTATAGTCCAGCCTATAGTTCAGACTATATTTAAGACTATAGTCCAGACTATATTATAGTCTATTATAGTCTGGATTATAGTCTATTATTTAGACTATAATCCAGACTATAGTTCAGATTATATTCCAGTCCATATTTGAGTTTGAAGTCGAGACTACAGTGTAGACTATAGTCTAGCCTATAGTTCAGACTATAGTCCAGACTATATTGCAATCTATCGTGCAGATTTTATTCCAATCCATAGTTCAGTCTGTAGTTCAGACTATAGTTCAGACTATAGTTCAGATTATAGTCCAGACTGTAGTTCAGAATATAGTCTGTAATTTAGACTATAGTCCACACTATAGTTCAGATTATATCCAGTCCATAGTTCAGTCTATAGCCCAGACTATAGTTCAGACTATAGTTCAGACTATATTTCAGACTATAGTTCAGACTATAGTCCATACTGTAGTACAGAATATAGTCCAGACTGTAATTCGAACTATAGTACAGACTATAAGCCAGACTAAAGTTCAGATTACATTCCAGTAAATAGTTCAGTCAGTAGTCCAGAATATAGTCCAAACTTTTTTCCATTCTATAATTTAGACTATAGTCAAGACTATAGTTCAGATTATATTATAGTCCATAGTTCAGTCTATAGTCCAGACTGTAGTTCAGAATATAGTCCTGACTTTAGTTCAGACTATAGTCCAGACTATAGTCCAAACTATATTCCAGTCTATAATTTAGACTATAGTCTAGACTATAGTTCAGATTATATGCCAATCCATAGTTCAGTCTATAGTCCTGACTATAGTTCAGAATATAGTCCAGACTGTAGTTCAGAATATAGTCCAGACTGTAGTTCAGACTATAGTAAAGACTATAGTTCAGATTATATTATAGTCCATAGTTCAGTCTATAGTCCAGACTGTAGTTCAGACTATAGCACAGACTATAGTCCAGACTATAGTTCTGAATGTAGTCCAGACTGTAGTTCAGACTATAGTACAGACTATAGTTCAGATTATAGTACATAATATAGTTCAGATTATATTCCAGTCCATAGTTCAGTTTATAGTCCAGACTATAGTTCAGTCTACAGTTCAGACAATAGTCCTGACTAAAATTCAGAATATGGTCTAGACTATAGTTCAGACTACTGTTGAGACTACAGTGCAGACTTTTGTTCTGACCAAAGTTCAGACTATAGTCCAGGCTAAAGTCCAGATAATATATCAGAGTATAGTACAAGGTTTTAGTATAGATCACATTTTATAGTCCAGAATATAGTATAGGCTACAGTCCCGACTATAGATTATAGACTATAGTAAAGATTATAGTTCAGATTGTAGGCCAGACTATAATTCTGACTATAGTGTGCCTAGTTAGTAGTCTTAACTACAGTTGAGCTAATTGCCCTGATTATGGTTAAAATAATAGTCCTGACTATAATTCAGACTATAGCTGGACAACAACTTCAAATTGAATTGTCTGAACTATAACTTGAAGTAATAGTTGAAAAAAATCCACCCTATTCTTTACTATACTATACAGTTAGATTCATAATTTTTTTTTTCTATGTCAACAACATTTCAATATTAAACAATTTTAATTATCTTTGCTATAAAAAGATAACTGAAAGCATATATAACGTAATATTTAAGTAGTAAAAATGTAGAAAAAATAAAATATTTGTATTTAATATGCTCTGCTATCTCAGTTGACTTACATTTCGTATGAGACAACAAGATATTGATACCAATTTGTACTAAATATTGTACATACATACATGCATATAACAAAATTGCCAAACAAAAACTCTTATCTTATATTGACAAAAAACAACAACAAAAAATATAGACTCATATATACATTTTACAGCCCCAAATAAAAAGCAAAAAAATAGTAGGAATTGTGAAAAAAAACTAGTATAAAGCAGTTATGTGTCATATATTTTTAATAAAAACGAGGATGGTTCAAAATAAACAAACAATTTAAAATAATTCATTAACAAGAATTGTCAAAAAATATAAAACTTTTATTATGTGGTAATAAAAGAAATTATTTTGTTTAAACATAATTGACACATTTTGAATTGTTAATAAATAAATAAATAATACTAACCAAATAAAACTTTGTTTCTAAAAACGTGTTGTGCATAAATAATTAATAAAGTTTTTTTTTATTTTTTCTCAATATTCAATTACTTAAATATTTATGAACAAATTAATATAAATTGACAACAACAAAACTAATGACAGCTCTAACTACAACAACATATTAAACATTTATGTTAATATAATAAAAATCTACACATGTTTTTACCCCCTTTTTATGAAAAAGAAAAAATGCCTTAATATTTACATTTATGAATGTTAAAATAATTAAATATTTTGTTTGTTTTTGATTTTTTTAAGAAAACTTTTATTAAAATACAAATTATTTATATATAAATTTCTTTTTTTCTTCAATTCATAATTCACGTGTTGTTGTGTCTTTTTTGGTTAGTTTATAAAATAATTTAAGTTGTTGTTTTTATTAACTGTTGTTATTTTTTATTTCTTCATTATTTATAAACCTTTTTTTGGTGAACTAAGTGTTTTTTATTGTCTTCAAATTAAAGACAACATTTGTTTAATTTGCCACTGTCACTGATAATACCACTTTAATGTTTAATTTATGAAATTTATTCCGTTTTTTTATTTGTTATTAATCTGATATAAATATATGGTAAATAAATAACGAGGGCTATTTAAAATTTTGTAGTAATGGTTTGTAAGGCTTTTATTATAATTTAATAAATATAACAAAATTTGTTCGTACATTTAACAAAAGTTTAATTGATATTTGAAATTTGGTTTTGGTCCATGGAATAGTTGAATATATGGGCAAGTATATTGACTAGTATATAAACTGGTCTGTTGACTAAGTCTAATCTATAGGCTTGTATATAGATCAGTTTAGGACTTAGTCTATTTGCTAGTACATTGTCTAGCCTATGGACTAATCTACTAACTATGTACTTGTCTATCACCAGTTTAATCATAACTATAACCCGAAATGGAACAGTTTATGGACTAGTCTATAGACTAAACAATTGACTATTTAATGAACTACTTTATGGTCTAGTCTTCTGTCAAGTCTATGGACTAGTTCATGAACTAGTTTAGGAAAAAATATATGGACTTTCATGGTCGATTGACTAGTCAATAGACTATTTTAGGGATTAATCTATTTGCTAGTACACCTACTTATCTATCGACTAGTCTATGGAGTAATTTAGTCAGTTTTGGACTAGTTTATGGACTAGATAATAGACCAGTTAATAGACCGATTAATGGACTAGTCTATTGACTATTCTATGGACTAGTTTATAGACTAGGAAATGGATTAGTCTATGGACTAGTTTAGGGACAATTCTAAGGACTTGCTCCATTAACTAGTTTACTGGCTATACCATTTACTAGTCTATTAACTGGTCTATTATCTAGTCTATATACCAGTCCATTTCAGATTATGTTTATGACTAAACTATTCCATAGACTAGTACATAGACTAGTCGATAGATAAGTAGATAGTAGGTAGACTAGCAAATTGATTAATCCCTAAACTAGTCTATTGACTAGTCAACTGACTAGTCCATTTACTAGCCTACTGACTCTTTACTAGTCTACTGATTAGTCCATGGACAAGTCTATAAACTAGTCTACTGACTAGTCTATTAATTAGTCTACTGACTAGTCTATTGACTAGTCTATTGACTAGTCTACTGACTAGTCTATTGACTAGTCTACTGACTAGTCTATTGACTAGCTACTAGTCTACTGGTCTTTTATCTAGTCTATAAACCAGTCCATTTTAGATTATGTTTATGACTAAACTATTCCATAGACTAGTCGGTAGATAAGTAGATAGTAGGTAGACTAGAATAGATTAATCCCTAAACTAGTCTATTGACTAGTCAACTGACTAGTCCATTAACTAGTCTATTGGCTCTTTACTAGTCTACTGACTAGTCTATTAACTAGTCTACTGACTAGTCTATTGACTAGTCTACTGAGTAGTCTACTGACTAGTTACTAGTCTATTGAGTAATCTACTGACTAGTCTACTGACTAGTTACTAGTCTACTGATTAGTCCATGGGCTAGTCTCGTCTATTAACTAGTCTATTGACTAGTCTACTGACTAGTTACTAGTCTACTGATTAGTCCATGGGCTAGTCTCGTCTATTAACTAGTCTATTGACTAGTCTACTAATTACTCCACTGACTAGTTTACTGACTAGTCTATTAACTAGTCTATTGACTAGTCTATTAACTAGTCTATTGATTAGTCTACTGACTAGTTACCAGTCTACTGATTAGTCAATGGACTATTCTATTGACTAGTCAACTGACTAGTCTATTGATTAGTCAACTGACATGTTACTAGTCTGCTGATTAGTCAATGGACTAGTCTATTGACTAGTCTACTGATTTTTGTCCACTCCCTAGTCTACTCTGTTGAGTAGTCTATGGACTAGTCGATTGGCTAGTCTATGTACTAGTCCATGGACTACTCTGTGGACTAGTCTATGGACTTATCCATATTATATTCTGTTGACTAGTCTATTGGCTAGTGTATTGACTAGTCCATGGACTTGTTAATGTTGTTTTTCTCTTCTTCTTCAATTTAAATAAAAATGGACATTTTCATTTCATTTTGAACTAAAATTAAATAAATGACTTTTTAACCTCTTAATTTATGTCACAATTATTTAATATTCTTTTGAAGAAATCACAAAAAAATCAAAAACATTCTCTATTAAATAGAATTTTATAAAGTGGTCTTTTTTTAATAAAAAAAAAGAAAATATCAAACAATAAAAACAAAAAGCATCAAAATCAAATCAAATGATGAAGATATTGTTGTACTATTTGTTATTGTCATCTCTTTTTTTTTTTTTGTTTGTCGTCAGGGCTGTGTGGTTCGTTTAATGTCTCTAGATATCACAGACATATCTATATTATAATAAAAAGTATGAGTTAACCTTGTCAATATCTCTTTATTTCTTAATGTACTCACACTTAAACGCTGACATAAATAAACGGATGTAGCTGTGTATATATGTACATATGTATGTGTAAGAATATTTACATTAAAAAAACGCACATCTTTCATTTACGTATGATTTTATTTTGTGGGTTCTTTTTTTCGTCCTCTTTTTCTTTCTCTCACCTCTTTTAACCTCATTTCCTTTTCCTTAACATTATTTCTTCACTCTCACTATCTCTCTCTTTTTCTCTTTGTCGTTAGTTTTTTTTTCTTGATGTTGACGTTACCATTTCTATATAGCAAACGTTATACATTTATCGACCTAGTCAGTCTCTAGTTGTTTTGAAAGCTTTATAGGCCTAACAAGGTCATTTGCCTGTTTGACTATTTGCCTGCCTGCCAGTCAGCCAGCTCGTCTAACCGGCAGTCAGTTAGCTCACTCACCAGTTTGTTGTTTTCATATAGAATTCTTTGTTTGAATGTCTGTCTGTCAGTTCAACGCCAAGCGGCAATGTTTTAAAGAAACAGAAAAACAGCAACAGAAAAATATCATAAACAAGAAAACATTATTTTTAATTAAAATATTTTTCTCTACATATTTTTTGTTTTCATTTAGTTTTGTTCTTTTTTTTTAATTTTTGTATATTTTTGCTTGAAAAATTCCTGAAATTTAAGTGTAACAAATTTAATAACAACAACAGCCTTCTTTTGAACGCACTGTTGCACTTTTGGTTAGAGGGTTTTGGAAAATACCCTATATTTAGTTAGGGATTTATAAAAGTTTACTGTAGATCTTTGTGTAAACTCATAATTTCCATGAAATATTCTAGTTTAGTTCTAAGACGTATAATTTAGTTTCAGACAGAATGTGGGTATGATATTTATTTTGTTAGACTGATTTTTCTTATCCTTTTTAATAAGAAATATTTCTGATCATTTGTTAATGCTTGTGCAAGATGGAATGCTCCTTACACTCTGGTTTAGTAACTATTATTAGCCTATGAAAGCCCCAGGGACCCAGAGTATAAATGAAGTAAGTTTTTTACAAATTTCGTCGTTAAACCAAGAACAAATTTTATTCTATTCCAAAAATTTCATTATTTTGTAAACTACTTGAAAAGTGTAGCATACTTTTAGGAACAAATCAATTATTTCTTTTATCGATTTTGCTCATTCTCAAATAGCAATTAATCCCGATTGTAAGACAATATCTGTTCAAAATTTACCTCGTGTTTGTTATATTTTTTTCGAGAAAATTCCAAGAATTTTTTAAATAAGTAGGGAACAGTTGCATACTTTTAGGTACAAAGGCAAACATTTTAAATTAGATCCTTCCCTTCATTAGCCTTATATCGTGCTTCCAACAGAAAGACGGACGGCTTCAGGCATTCCCAAGACAATCGGATCTTGCCTTTAGAACGATACGAGTCACAAGTTTATTGAAGAATAGTTTGTTTGTTTAAAAACAAAAAATTTTAAGATTTTTCTAGAATATTCCTAGAACTTAATAAAAAACTGTGAAATTGTAAAAAAAAATATGTTGAATACTTTTAGAAACTTAAGAAACAAGAGAAATATTTTAATAAAATAATGTGTTTGTGTGTAATTTTGTTAAATAATTTAAGAAACATAGCAAACTTTTAGGCGTTTGAAAGCTGAAACTCTAGAAAATTCTTCTTTCTTCCGTAAATGTTCTAAACATTTCATTGTCATATGTATCAGGCTATAGGAGTAATAATTGAAATGAAGTTAATCAAATTTCAACATTAGCTAAATTTATAAACTACTTATAAAGTTTTGAGAAACTGTGGCCGTTGTAATGGTTTTAAAATATGATGCGAAAACATGTCTAATATAAAGACAAAGGACGTCAAAAGGTTTTCACAACAGAAAAGCAATAATGTAAAGTATAAACTACAACAAAATGTTTTCAGAATTAATTGCGTTTTTAAAATTCATTCAATTTAAGTTAAATAGAAAATTCTATTGTGTCTGCTGGAAACTTTTCCTATTTCAACTTCTATACTTCTGATTATCTAAGCTACGTTATCACTACAAACTGTCTGCTTTAAATAACCTTAAACACTAATATTGGCTGGTCTAATAAACCCCTAAATGTATACCATATAAATCAATCATTCAGTGATAAGGTTTACCTTTTTTTTCGGAGCCTAAAAATATGCCCCAAATATGTGTTTTTTCAGCAATAATGATAGGTATGCTATAATTTGCTGCTGTGTATTCTTCATTTCTCCCTAAAATGTTATTTGTAACTAATGTTTAGACATTTAACTTAATTTATTTTATACACAATTGAATATTTAGCATATTTTTTCGTACAAAACAAAACCTTAAATATTTTATATGTTTATAAGCAGCTTTTATGTTTATTCGTTGGTTGGTTTACTAAACTAAACTACCCGTAAACCGTTTAGTGAATATCAATCATATATTATTAAAAATAATTTATCAGACTCACGCATACATTTACATACATATGTTTGTAGGTTTATAAGTGTATGTGTTTACACTTGTATAACCCAGAAAAAAAGGCATCATCAACAGCTACGACCGGGTTTTTTCCCTCTTATTGTTTAAATGTAGATTCCATTCATGTTGAGTTCAGTTACTTATTCATACATTGATGTATAAGTTGCTCATGTAGAGGTGTGTGTTTATGTTTTATATGTATGTCAGTATGTGTTTGTGTGTAAGAAACTAATCTAAACAAATTCAAAACACGTTTAACAACTACATATACTAACTACCACAACCATGTTTAAACATAATGATGCACATTAACAATTACATTGGCACAGAGTTTGAAAAGTATGCATTCATCATTATAAAATGCTGAGATGTTTTCGGCAGGCAGACAGACGGATGCCTTAGAATTTGATAAAAGTTCTGATATTAGAATTTACTAGAATTTTTATACTATTTTGTTAAATATATATAAAAAGTAGCATACTTTAAGGAGATTAAAATATGAGATTCGGTAGTTTATTCATTCAGTTTTAAAAGAATGTAAAGACAGACAGACGTACGGATTAGATCTATTAAACATTTAATAAAGTTTGAGATAATCAATTCTTAAGGAAGTCATTCTTAGTGTTTTCTAAACCGTTTAAAAGATTAATAAAAATTTACGGAAAAAAATCCCCTAAAAATTATTTTAAGTTTTTCGGGAATATTCCATGAATTGTTTAACTATTAAGACAAATATTCATAAATATTTGCATACTTTTCAGAGTTTTTGTAATAAGCAGACAGCCTAGATCTTAGCTAATTAATTCATAATATGGTCTACGGGTGGTATGAGCAATGTTTTTTAATTGTTCAACAAGTATACGATGTGTTGTTCAAAATATTTTAAACTGCCTCAATGAATCAATTCTTTTAAAACAACTCTCCATCTACACTCCCATAATTCAATCCATTTTTTTTTACTTTACTTTATTCACACACATGAATTATGTGTGAAAATAAAAAAGAAGTTGCCGTGGAAGGTAGGGCACCGAGAAGCTGGGTATATAGTTGCTATAGCAAAGAAAAGGGAGCAGCAGGAAATCATTTAATAGCGCTTTAATAAATTTAGCACGTGCGTTATTCTCATAAACCACTAGACTCTGATGACAGGTTCCCATTTACTACTCAACTCAACTTTAAATAAAATTTATTCTATACTTTTGTTTCTCAATATATGTTTTATTCATTCTTCATCTAAATATTTCCTGAGTGCTGATGAACTCAACTCAAGTTTATTGTATTTTTTTTGCGCAGCCCTGAAAAACTCAAACAGTTGGGAGGGGGCCAGCCGTACTAGGGAGGGGTATTTTTTCTACTTATTATTATGGATTGATGTTATAGAAGATTGTAAAGACATTCATTTAAGTAAATGTTGTATGTCTTTCGCATACATTTGACTATAAAAATACTAAATACACTTCCACACAAAAAACTTAACTTATAAATGTTTATTAATGTAAGTTTGTTTGGGGGATTATTTGATGAATTCATTATGACGACATTAAACACGACATTATTTTCTATGTTTATTTGAATTGTATGACAAAAATTACGTATGAGTTTTGAATAAGTTTCATAGAAGAATGATTGTCAGTTATGGGATGGAGGGGGGTGGGTTTTGTTTGGGGGAATTTTATATTGTTTGATTGAAGTGAACATATATTGAATGTTTATGAACATTTTTATGATTAGACATTAAGACGTGTTTTGGTTTATTAATGTTTATCAAATGGGAAGTTTTAAGGGGGTTAGAGAATTGAGGATTAAATTCAAAATTATTAGTTTTTAATACAAAACTAAACTTTTAGTATTAAATTCTTAGAATAAACTTTATAGTGTTAAGACGTTAGAAAGAAATCTTTGGTTCTACAGATGTAGTGCGTTTATGTTAAATATTGAATATTACCACATGCTTCTAGACAAAATTGAATGAAGTAATAGGTATGCTTATCTTCAGTGCTTTCATTAAAGATCTGATCTAATAATTTTTTAAAAAGTAAAATTTTTGCCTTAAGGATTTTCGAAGAACAGGAGTTTTAAAGCCAAATCTTTAAAAGATAATTTCAGCTAGTTGGTAAAATAGTAAGTATCCTGTCAATATATTTATATTTTTGATATGATTAAAATATTCATATTAACGTTCGTTTTTGAGTCATAAATAATACTTTGGTCGGTAAAGTCCATAGATCATACCATAGGCTAGTCAATACACAAGTCCAAAGATCAGTCAATCTAATTTTTTACTTAAAATTCAGTTTTCCATAAACATCTCACTCTTCTTTTTCACTAAAAACCTGATTTTTCCACAAAAAAATACCAAAAAGTTATAGTATTTTATAAATAAATAAATAAAAATTCTTTAATAATCCAATTTTTCCCCAAAAATCCGATAGTTTACTGAAAATCAATTTTGTACTAAAAATCAAAATTTTCCCCCAATTTCGCTACATATTAAATTTTTCAGTAAACATTTTTACTAAAAATTCAATTATTCACAAAAATTTAAATTTTTGACTAAAAATCTAATTTTGCTCTAAAATTCAAATTTTTGACTACAAATTTATTCATCACTAAAAATTGATTTCTAACAAAAAATCCAATTTTTAATTTTTAGTTAGTTAGTTACTTAGTTAGTTACTTACTTAGTTAGTTAGTTAGTTAGTTAGTTAGTTAGTTAGTTAGTAGTTAGTTAGTTAGTTAGTTAGTTAGTTAGTTAGTTAGTTAGTTAGTTAGTTAGTTAGTTAGTTAGTAGTTAGTTAGTTAGTTAGTTGTTGTTAGTTTTGTTAGTTCGTTAGTTAGTTAGTTCGTTCGTTCGTTCGTTAGTTAGTTTAGTTAGTTAGTTAGTTCGTTTTTCGTTCGTTAGTTCGTTTTCTTCGTTTGTGTTAGTTCGTTCGTTCGTTCGTTCGTTCTTAGTTCGTTCGTTCGTTCGTTCGTTCGTTCGTTCGTTCGTTCGTTAGTTCGTTTCGTTCGTTCGTTCGTTCGTTCGTTCGTTCGTTAGTTCGTTCGTTTCGTTCGTTCGTTCGTTCGTTCGTTTCGTTCGTTCGTTCGTTCGTTCGTTCGTTCGTTCGTTCGTTCGTTCGTTCGTTCGTTTCTTCGTTCTTCGTTTCGTTCGTTCGTTCGTTCGTTCGTTTCGTTCGTTCGTTCGTTCGTTCGTTCGTTTTTCGTTCGTTCGTTCGTTCGTTCGTTCGTTCTTCGTTCGTTTCGTTCGTTTCGTTCGTTCGTTTTTCGTTCGTTCGTTCGTTCGTTCGTTCGTTTCGTTCGTTCGTTCGTTCGGTCTTTCGTTCGTTTCGTTAGTTCGTTCGGTCGTTCGTTTACGTTCGTGTCGTTCGTTCGTTCGTTCGTTATTCGTTTCGTTCGTTCGTTCGTTCGTTCGTTCGGTCGTTCGTTCGTTCGTTCGTTCGTTCGTTCGTTCGTTCTTCGTTCGTTCGTTCGTTCGTTCGTAGTTCGTTCGTTCGTTAGATTAGTTCGTTCGGTTCGTTCGTTCGTTCGTTCGTTAGTTCGTTCGTTCGTTAGTTACGTTCGTTCGTTCTTATCGATTAGTTCGTTCGTTCGTTCGTTCGTTAGTTCGTTCGTTCGTTCGTTCGTTAGTTCGTTCGTTCGTTAGTTCGTTTCGTTCGTTCGTTAGTTCGGGTCTTCGTTCGTTCGTTCGTTCGTTAGTTCGTTCTGTTCGTTTCGTTCGTTCGTTAGTTCGTTCGTTCGTTCGGTTTCGTTCGTTCAGTTCGTTCGTTCTGTTAGTTCGTTCGTTCTTCGTTCGGTTAGTTCGTTCGTTCGTTAGTTTCGTTCGTTCTTCGTTCGATTCGTTCGTTCGTTCGTTAGATTCGTTCGGTTCGATTCGTTCGTTTCGTTCGTTAGTTCGTTTCGTTCGTTCGTTCGTTCGTCGTTCGTTCGTTCGTTCGTTCGTTCGTTCGTTCGTTCTTCGTTCGTTCGTTCGTTCGTTCGTTCGTTCGTTCGTTCGTTCGTTTTCTCGTTCGTTCGTTCGTTCGTTTCGTTCGTTCGTTCGTTCGTTCGTTCGTTCTTTGTTCGTTTCGTTCGTTCGTTCGTTTTTTTCGTTCGTTCTCGTTCGTTCGTTCGTTTCGTTCGTTCGTTCGTTCGTTCGTTCGTTCGTTCGTTCGTTCGTTCGTTCGTTCGTTCGTTCGTTCGTTCGTTCGTTCGTTCGTTTCGTTCGTTTTTTTGTTCGTTCGTTCGTTCGTTCGTTCGTTCGTTCGTTCGTTCGTTCGTTCGTTCGTTCGTTCGTTCGTTCGTTCGTTTTCGTTCGTTCGTTCGTTCGTTAGTTCGTCGTTCGTTCGTTCGTTCGTTCGTTCGTTCGTTCGTTCGTTCGTTCGTTCGTTCGTTCGTTCGTTCGTTCGTTCGTTCGTTCTTTCGGTTCTTTCGTTCGTTGTTCGTTCGTTTTTTGTTCGTTCGTTTCGTTAGTTTTCGTTCCGTTCGTTCTTCGTGTTTTGTTGTTGGTTCGTCCTCGCCTGTTTTTTATTTTTCCCTAGTTAGTCCGCTCGTCGTTCCTTGTTGTTCGTCGGCCCTTCCCCTTTTTTTCCCTTTTTTCTCCCTACGTCCTGCCTCTTGCCTTTGTCCCTGCCACTCTATACTGCAAAAACTCTTACTGTTACTATTATTATTTACACTACTATTAGTAGTAAAAATAGTGCAAATGAAAATTTTCATAACAAGCAACAGCATTAACTACTTGACTTATTTCAACTTCCTTAATCTTTATATGTGTTATTTACACACACAGAATACTGAGAAGGACGTGTTTGTATTATTCATATACAATTTCTAAACATAATTTCCATTTTATTTGTGGGTTTAATGCATATGTACGCTCTAGCTCTTGATACGTTAATTTTTAAATATTTTATTTACATATATATAGTACATATATGTATGTTTCACTTGTTTTTCTGTTTGTTTATTTAAGTAATATTAAACTTAAAGGGTAATTTATATTAAAATCAAGCGCTCTCTTTATATATGCATAAATATTTCCTTATACAGCTTGATTTGAATTTTGATATTTTTTTTTTTTTTCAAAAAGCAGAAATCTCATGTACGAAAAAAAGAAAAAAAAAAACACTTTCAATTCATTTGACGTATGTGTTGAACTCGAACATGAAAGTAAGTTAAAATGTACGTGTTTAGAATTTTCTTGGATTTTTTGCTATTTTCATTCATTCATATTCACATTTTCTATTTGTTTGTTTTGTGTGTGTGCGTGTATAGTAGTATATTTTTAGGGGAATATTCTAATTTCCCTAAAAAGCAAAAAACGAGATGAAAACAATTTAAATTGGTATATCCAGTTTTGGTTATTTTTGTATATTCGTTGTTGCTTTGACTTTAAATTGACTTCTTAACAAAAACATATATATGTATGTGTGTACGTATATTGACGCAAATTAAGATTGCGGAAATACGTCATCATTGTTGTATTTGTTACAAGGAATATGGTATTTATGTTTATTTAAAGCATATGTTTTATGCCCCTGGAGAGTTTTATTTAAAGTTTAATTTTGTTGGTTTAGAGATAAAAGCTAATTTTTTTTGTGTTCATATTTGCTTATGAATTAATTAAAAATATGAAAATTTATAACTTTTTCCTGAGTTTTTTAAGCCTGAAAGTAGGCAAGATTTTTCTGTACTTTAATTAATAGACATTTATTATTTTACATTAAATAAAATTCCCACTTTAAAAGTACTTAAGGTACTTTGTTGTTATTCTATAATAAAAATCTTTATAAATTACTTAATAAACATATTTATTGCTGAAAGAAATTCTTTCAAAAAGCCCTAAAGTATGCTAATTGTTTTGTTTTATGATCTTAGCAACATATTTTATTTTATCTGTCTATAGGTGTGGTATTGGTTTAATGTTTTTTTTTTTATTTTATTTGGTTAAGGGAGATTTTAGGAAAAATACTAAAATTTTTAAGACTTAAACTTAATGCTATAATTTGTAAAATTGTTTATGCTGGTTTAAGGCTATTTCTTCCAATGGGAAAACAAATTAAAATTTGGTGTTGAAAGAAATTATAACGGAAATAAATGACATAATTTATTTTTTTTGTTACTTAGAATTTGAGTTAAATTATATACAGCCTTAGGGTGGTCATTAAAATGCATTAAATTTCTAACATAATTTGCATTTTTTAGCGCAATTACATTTATTAAAGAATTAAATTTAATTTTTTCATAAAAAAAAATTAATTAAAAATTTTATAGACCAAAAAATTTCTTACTTTTTTAAAAGTAAAATCATTTTAAACTACGAAATTAATTAAAATCTGTGTAGAAGTTTTTTGTTGAAGATACCCGGCGATAACTGGTGTTTCCGATTATAGTCCTTAAACTCTTGTCTAACTATAACAAACTTCTAGATTTAACTTTTCAAAATATGTATTCACTTTTAAAACAATTACCTTAAGTTGGCATATTGTAAAGGGTTTGTCTGTTTTAATAACAATTTCATAGACTACTTTTCGTCGTTTTCCCCTTTCATACATTTACTCTTATTCTCGGCTTTAAACAATGACACAAACATGTATGCTATACTTTTTGGCTCCTATTTTTTTTTTTTGCAAACTTTTTTGGCGGCAATTATAGGTTAAAAAAAAAATAAAAATTTGCATAATATGCCATTGTTTTAAAAATGGCAGAAAAGGAAAAAAAATACAAGGCTAAAAATATTGTAGGGCAAAAGTTTGAAGCCTCAGGAAAAAGGTCAATATATGTACATAAATTTTCTACTGAACTTTTTTTTAAAAAAAAAAAAAAAATTACTTTAAAAATCGAAATATGCAAAATATTCTTGTTTTTGGTAAACTAGTTATAAACAGCTAACAATATGTTTAATTAAACATTCTAAACCTTTTCTTTTTAAAAGTTTTTAAATATCCTCCTAACATTAGACTATACTTTCTTAATTTCATTCCCATTTTATGGAACAAAATCTTTTACATGTTTATCTAAATTTTTGTTTTTAAACAAAAATTAATTGATTTTAAATTTCTTTTCTTTTACTACTTTATTTTCAAACAAAAAATAAACTTTAGCTAAACTCACCTTATTCTTTAACCATTAAATGGGCTGTTTTCTGTTAAATTTTTGAAAATAAAAATTAAATTAAAAAAAAAAAAACGTGATTCGGTTTCCGCAGCTCATAAATAATAGCCGTAACCACTGTTCATTTCGTTACTCAGTTATTTTTAAAATAATTGTCTAACTTTATATTTAACCAAACATATTCTGCTTTATATAAAACAAACTTGTGTATATGCTATAAATTTTATTTTTTCTAGCAACCCTAAGAGTAGGCAACACATTTAGTTAATAGGAGACTTAAAACTGTTTATTTATCTAGTGTGTATGTGTGTATAAAAATGAACATTGCAGTGAGAGAGTGAAAAAAAGGTCAAGGATAATAATTTAAGCAACACTGTGTTAATGGTATGATGTTGTTGGTGCAGGTCTTTCACTATAAGTTGCACTTGTTGTTGGTTGCTATTTTCTTGCAAATGCAACAGTGAGAGTTTCTTCTATACAGTGTTTTCTGCTTATTTGGAAAAAAATTAGAGCAGTTGTTGTTGTTTTTATAATTTTATTTCTTAAGGCTTGTATTTATTTAAGATCCTTGTGCTAGTAACCATTTCCGTTACTACTTTCAATTGTTTGTCATTTTATATGCTTTAAGTGAAATGCCACCGTTTTACAGTTGGAAAGCATTTTTTCATATGAATATCTGTAGACTAAAATTATTATAGTCTACTTTTAGGAAAATGTTAAATATTGAGATTTGAGAAGTCAAGACTATACCGTACTCTAGTTCATAGACAAGTCAATAGGCTATTTCATAGAGCAGTTAATAGACTAGTCAACATATTAGTAAATAGACTAATCAACAAACTATTCAATAGACTGGTCAATATACTAGCCAACAGACTAGTCAAATGGTAGACTAGAACATAGATTCGTCAAAAGACTGCTCCATAGATTAGTCTGTAGACTAGTTCATAGATTAATCAAATGACTGATCCACAGTTTAGTTACTAGACTAGTCGATAACTAGTTAAAAGTCTAGTCTACAGACTGGTAAAGGAACTATTCAATAGATCAGCGAACTATTCAATAGAGAAGTCCATCGACTAGTCAATAGACTAGTTCATAGACAAGTCCATCGACTAGTCAATAGACTAGTCCAGGGACAAGTCAATAGACTAGTCAATAGACCATTCCATAGACTAGTCCATAGTCTAGTCAATAGACTAGTCCATAGTCTAGTCAATAGACTAGTCCATATACTAGTCAATACACTAGACTATATACTAGTCCATAGACCAGTCCATAGACTAGTCAATACACAAGTCCATAGAATATGCTAATGAATCTAAAAGTCGGTGAGTGTTCGAGAGGCAAACCATATCGGTTTCTCTAAGGTATCTAAGATCGAGTCTAATTAGGTTTAAACTAAAACGTGTCGTTTTTGGTCTCGGTAGATTCTTTCTCTCATCTTTTATTAGCGATAAAGGTTAAAGCTTGTTCGCTATCAATGTAAAAAGGACAATACTATCATAGTGATCTTGGGAGGCAACCGCTTTTAGGTTGCCATATACATACATATGTATATATCCATGTCTTGGAAGCAGATCGATTGTCTCACTATCTCCTCAAGAGACACCAGGCACTCTTGAGCAATGGCCGCTTTATAGTCAATACCTAAAGGGATATTCCTCTTCCATATCCTGTGAAACTGAATCTGTTCTGCGGCTAGTTTTTTTTTCTGTTAAAAACGTTCGACGCTAAAAATTCTTAACGTTTTCTGTATAAAACCTGAAGTTTTTCGTTCAAAATGTAAACTATTTTACTCTAAATGATCCTTTAGCTTTTAATAACACAACTAGAAAACCTTTTCATTTCAATGGCCTGCTAACTATAACTAATAAAAATAACTAAATACAAATGACGTACCATTTAGACTTGACTTACTTTTTTTATAAACTTGTATATTTTTTCAAAAACTTTAAATTTGTCCTTTTGCCAAAAAGAACAAATAAAAAAAATAGTGTAGTTTTTTAAGTATTTAATGGCTACCAAGTTTTAGTAGTAAATGTGGTTTAGTTTTTTTTCTTTTTTGGTTTTCCTTTTTTAGCCTTAAAATATGCTTTAAATTTTTTGTCAACTCTCTAACACTTCAAATTTAAACTTTTGTTGTGGTTTTTATTTTGATAAAGTGTCACGTTTGAACCAACAACCATTATATATGGCTGTAAAGTCTTTTATCAACATCAACTAGAGAGATTTTTCTTTTTCTACTTTCGAAAAAAAATCTTTTAGCCTAAGAGTAGGCTACAAAATGGTTTTGAGAAGATTTTGGCTAAAACGCCCGGTCGGTGTTGATAATGACGTGATAACTTAGTTAAACTGCCGTTATTTTGTTTTTGTGGTTCTTAAAAGAGTCTCCAAAAAGGCTAACGCACAAACATATTTCTTGCGACAAGAAAAAAAAACACAAAGTATAACTAGAGAATATTTGTAAATGTTGTCTCAAAACCAAATGTGTATGCTATATAAAGTCATTGTCATAATAGCTTACAATTGTTAGAATTTTAATGTGTTTTAGTGGTGGCACAATAATGGTGTGTGTTTTAGTTCGTGGACTCCTCCCTAGAATACTAAACAACAACACAAAAAAGGAAAAAGTTTTTAAATTGTTTTCATATAACAAAAATCCTTAAAATAAACACGTACACATAACCAGTATAAGGTTGTGTCTCAAAATAAAAAAAATAAAAAACTGTTGTATATCATTAGGGATCTATTGTGGAATTTATGGGAAAATACATATAAAAGCGCGCCTGTAGGTATGCTTGTGTGGTTTAGTTAAAATAAATTTTCTCTATAACAAAAAGTTCATAATTTTCAATTTTATAGGAAAAGTTACAAAAAAAAATGTTCATAGAAACCAACAAAGAAAATTAATTAAACAAAAAATATATACGTACATACAAAATTTTAATTTCACAGTCTACTTTTAGGGATGTTTATTAAATAAATATATTTTGTTAGGCAACTGAAGTGTTAAATTTAACGTATAAAACATTTTAAATAAAACAATTAAAGGTGCTATTTTAGGCTGTTAATTTCATTCATCAATTGTTTAAAATTTTTCTTTTAAGAATTTTTATAAATTTTTAAATTTATAAAATTTAAAAAAAATTTAAATAAATTTAAAAGAAATCTGTCATAATTCTTTTCCATCCCTGATTTCAGCAGTTAACTGTGACAAATCTTCCCTATAATTTATGTTGTGGTCAGCCTTTAACTTCTTGTATATATAAAAACTAACTACAACAACATTTAACAATGTATGTTGTTGTTTAGCAAAATGATAATTTTTAATATTTTCATAGGTTGTTTCGTAATCCTTCCCATATCTGCTTTATTTATGGTCGTATTTTGCTGATTTTTAATAGAAAAAGTCTCGATAGCTTGTCAGATAGAATCAGTGAAGATTTGTCTTTGGAAGATATCTGGGGTCTTCAGAAAATTGATTTTAATGGACACACAGATGGACATAGCCTAATCAACTCTGCTATCTATGTATAAGTATCCAGAAATGACGCAAACTTAAATGATATAAATTACAAACTGAATAATAAAGGGGAGGGTATAAATATATTTATTTAAAACCCTTGAAAAGTTTGTCATAAATAGTATTGTTTTAAGCCTAAAAATAGGCTAATTATTCATTATTTATTAATTTCTGTTTCTGTTAGTTTTTTGTTTGTTTTCATAAATATTGATTTCAATTTTATTTTTAATTAAATTCTGCTTCCTTTTTTGTATCTATTTCCGTTTTCCTTTTGAATGATATCAAATCATTGCATAATAATTTTTGTTGTTGTCTATCAATTTCATTTCATTTACTTGCGTATTTTAATTTTCAATCATGTTGCTGCATAAATTTTTATTATCGTAGCAGTTTTTTTCAGATTTTTTCATATTTATAATTATTATGCAAAATTTATTGTTGTTGTTATTGCCGTCGTCATCAGTGTGACATTTGCTTTGGGTTGTTTTGTTTTAAAAAAATTTAATTGTTAAAGTTAGAAAAAGCTAAATTAGTACATGGATTTTATAACTGATTCTGAAAATTTTCCATAATATTTGTCTATTTATAAAAATGTAGATTTTATCCTGGAATTTCATTTGAAATATGTAATTCGCTTTAAATGTCTAGCAAATATAAATTGCCTTTATGAAATATTCTAAATTTTTATGTCTATTACAAATATTTTGTAACAATAATCAAAATCAATTTCTTCCAAATACCTAGATCATTAGAACAACACCTTTTTACTGGGAAAATTGTTAACAAATACATACACATTCTCCTATACAAAAGACGTAGTCAAACGTACACAAAAGGGGCCATTAATTCTTTATTAAATAAACATTCATTTAGTCTTGTAGATTATATTATTTTATTAAGAACACTGTGCTACTTTGAAGTTATTCGAAGCCATATACACTTGAATGCTGAAGCAACTGTTTCAACATTTTAAGAAACAAAATTTGGATGAAAAAAAAAAAATCGATGGAATTTCTTTATTGATGTCAAAATTAGGATAGAAAAGATATCAGCGGCCTTTTATATCAAAAATCCTTGTAAATTTCAGTTGATTTTAAAGATCAATATTCTCAAAAGTAGAAAGGATATGAGGTCGAACAACGATCATTAACTGTAAGTATTCCTAATGGATGTAATCGTGTATACTTGTTGAAATAATCATATTTTAAATAGGAAAATTCACGAACGTATATCTGATAGATAGATCCAAATTTTAGACCCAAAACTTGGCATCTATTAACTTGCGGAATTTGCGGAGGAAGTGACGATTTTGTTTGTATATCTCACTAATTTTTCCCCGAATTTGTTGTTTAGTTAGTTATTTAGTTAGTTAGTTAGTTAGTTAGTTAGTTAGTTAGTAGTTAGTTAGTAGTTAGTTAGTTAGTTAGTTAGTTAGTTAGTTAGTTAGTTAGTTAGTTAGTAGTTAGTTAGTTAGTTAGTTAGTTAGTTAGTTAGTTAGTTAGTTAGTTAGTTAGTTAGTTAGTTAGTTAGTTAGTTAGTAGTTAGTTAGTTAGTTAGTTAGTTAGTTAGTTAGTTAGTTAGTTAGTTAGTTAGTTAGTTAGTTAGTTAGTTAGTTAGTTAGTTAGTTAGTTAGTTAGTTAGTTAGTTAGTTAGTTAGTTAGTTAGTTAGTGTTAGTTAGTTAGTTAGTTACGTTGTTAGTTAGTTCGTTGTTAGTTTCGTTCGTTCGTTCGTTTCGTGTTCGTTCGTTAGTTCGTTCGTTTTCGTTAGTTGTTCGTTAGTTAGTCGTTAGTTCGTTGTTGTTCGTTCGTTAGTTGTTCGTGTCGTTCGTTAGTTGTTCAGTTCGTTCGTTCGTTCGTTCGTTTGTTCGTTTGTAGTTAGTTGTTCGTTCGTTAGTTGTTGTTCGTTTGTTCGTTCGTTCGTTCGTTAGGTTGTTAGTTTCGTTTCGTTCGTTCGTTCGGTCGTTAGTTAGTTAGTTAGTTATATTAGTTAGTTAGTTACTTGTCGATATCCTATATAAAATTCTAACGTTACTGACTGACTGACTGACTGACTGCTTCACTGATACTGACTGATTCATCACCGCACAGCCTAAACGGTTGAAGCTAAAGAGCTGAAATTTGGACAGGAGGTTGGTCTCCCGCCAAATAGATCCACTAAGACGGGATTTTTGGAAATTCGAATGTTTAGGGGGAAAAAAAGGGTAAAAACGGGTAAATTCGGTAACCTTATATCTCCTAAACTAGAATAGATACAAAAACAGTTTAAAGCTTATCGCCGTTCATTTAAAAAATAAACGGACAGGTGTCTGGTACTTTTTTAAAATTCGGCCCCTTTAGGGAATAAACGGGTAAAAACTGTATTTTGGTACTTTTTTCGCACCCCATGTATCTTTTAAACCAGTGCACATTCAAAAAATATTTTTGACTCCTTCATAACTTAACGAAAAAATAAAAATATGAATTTAGTACTTTTTGGATATTCGGACGTTTAAGGGGTTAAAATTGTACCTATTTTAGGTACTTTTTTCATAAAACATTGTTTGTGGTTTATTAACTTATACATATGAATACATAATAACGGGCTCCCACTACGATGTTGCAACTTTTTGGAATAGAATTTTTATTTCGTTAATGGGGAGGAAAAAAGTACCAAAAGGGGTAAAAACGGGAAATTTGATTTTATTCAACCACGATTATCCAATTTAGATAAAATTTTTAAATTTAGAAACACTAAATATCCTAATGGGGTGTTATTTGGAACCCAGGTATCAAGTGATATTTTTTGGTACTTTTCATTCTCCAACTGGTCCTTTTTGAGTTTTCTATGATATTGAAATAGAAACATGAAATTAATAATAAAGGGACTTTTCGCTACTTTTTCGTTCTACACAGGTACTTTTTTGAGTTTTCTTTAAAATTAAACCTAGAAACATGAAATTAAGCATGTAGAGCTCGGAGTAAATGAGAATCTATAAAATGGGACTTTTTGGTACTTTTTCGTTCTTCAAAAGGTACTTTTTGAATTTTCTATAATATTGAACCTAGAAACATGAAATTAAACATGTAGAGACCGGAGTAAATGAGAATCTATAAAAGGGGACTTTTTGGTACTTTTTCGTCCTTCGACTGGTACTTTTTGAGTTTTCTATAAAATTTAACCTAGAAACATGAAATTAAGCATGTAGAGCCCGGAGTAAATGAGAATCTATAAAAGGTGACTTTTTGGTACTTTTTCGTCCTTCGACTGGTACTTTTTGAGTTTTCTATAAAATTTAACCTAGAAACATGAAATTAAGCATGTAGAGCCCGGAGTAAATGAGAATCTATAAAAGGTGACTTTTTGGTACTTTTTCGTCCTTCGACTGGTACTTTTTGAGTTTTCTATAAAATTTAACCTAGAAACATGAAATTAAGCATGTAGAGCCCTTAGTTAATGAGAATCTATAAAAGGGGACTTTTTGGTACTTTTTCGTCCTTCGACTGGTACTTTTTGAGTTTTCTATAAAATTTAACCTAGAAACATAAAATTAAGCATGTAGAGCCCTTAGTAAATGAGAATCTATAAAAGGGGACTATTTGGTACTTTTTCGTCTTTCGACTGGTACTTTTTGAGTTTTCTATAAAATTTAACCTAGAAACTTGAAATTAAGCATGTAGAGCCCTTAGTAAATGAGAATCTATAAAAGGGGACTTTTTGGTACTTTTTCGTCCTTCGACTGGTACTTCTTGAGTTTTCTATAAAATTTAACCTAGAAACATGAAATTAACCATGTAGAGCCCTTAGTAAATGAGAATCTATAAAAGGGGACTTTTTGGTACTTTTTCGTCTTTCGACTGATACTTTTTGAGTTTTCTATAAAATTTAACCTAGAAACATGAAATTAAGCATGTAGAGCCCGGAGTAAATGAGAATCTATAAAAGGGGACTTTTTAGAACTTTTTCGTCTTTCGACTGGTACTTTTTGAGTTTTCTATAAAATTTAACCTAGAAACATGAATTTAAGCATGTAGAGCCCAGAGTAAATGAGAATCTATAATAGGGGACTTTTTGGTACTTTTTCGTTCTTCGACTGGTACTTTTTGAGTTTTCTATAAAATTTAACCTAGAAACATGAAATTAAGCATGTAGAGCCCAGAGTAAATGAGAATCTATAATAGGGGACTTTTTGGTACTTTTTCGTCCTTCGACTGGTACTTTTTGAGTTTTCTATAAAATTTAACCTAGAAACATGAAATTAAGCATGTAGAGCCCTTAGTAAATGAGAATCTATAAAAGGGGACTTTTTGGTACTTTTTCGTCTTTCGATTGGTACTTTTTGAATTTTCTATAATATTGATCCTAGAAGCATGAAATTAAGCATGTAGAGCCTGGAGTAAATGAGAATCTATAAAAGGGGACTTTTTGGTACTTTTTCGTCCTTCGACTGGTACTTTTTGAGTTTTCTATTAAATTGAACCTAGAAACATGAAAATAAGCATTTAGAGCCCGTAGTAAACGAGAATCTATAAAAGGGGACTTTTTGGTACTTTTTCGTTCTTCAAAAGGTACTTTATGAATTTTCTATAATATTGAAAATAGAAACATGAAAGTATGCATGTAGAGCCTGGATTAAGTGATAAACTATAAAAGGGGACTTTTTGGTACTTTTTTGTTCTTCAAAAGGTACTTTTTGAATTTTCTATAATATTGATCCTAGAAGCATGAAATTAAGCATGTAGAGCCTGGAGTAAATGAGAATCTATAAAAGGGGACTTTTTGGTACTTTTTCGTTCTTCAAAAGGTACTTTTTGAATTTTCTATAATATTGATCCTAGAAGCATGAAATGAAGCATATAGAGCCTGGAGTAAATGAGAATCTATAAGAGGGGACTTTTTGGTACTTTTTCGTTCTTCAAAAGGTACTTTTTGAATTTTCTATAATATTGAACCTAGAAACATGAAATTAAGCAAGTACAGCCAAGATTAAGTGATAACCTGTAAAAGGGGACTTTTCGGCACTTTTTCGTTCTTCAAAAGGTACTTTTTGAATTTTCTATAATATTGAACCTAGAAACATGAAATTAAGTACGTAGAGCCCGGAGTAAGTGAGAACATATAAAAGAGGACTTTTTGGTAATTTTTCGTTCTTCAAAAGGTACTTTTTGTGTTTTTTATAACATGAAATTAACCATGTGGAGCCCGGAGTTAATGAGAATCTATAAAAGGGGACCCTTTGGTAATTTTTCGTTCTTCAACTGGTACTTTTTAATTTTCTATAATATTGAACTTAGGAACATGAAATTAAATAAAAGAGGTCTTTTGTTACTTTTTCGTACTTCATTGGTACTTTTTGAGTTTTCTAAAATATTGAATATATAAACATAAATTTAAATAGGGGACTTTTTGATATTGCAGATATATATACATTTACAATAATATTTATTTTATTCCATTACGATGAGGGTAGCGAAGCACACTGGGTATAGCTAGTGATCAATAAAAGGGTCCCACAATCATTAAAATACTTCGAGAAGTTAATTTAAAGGAGTTTTTGGTTCTAGACTTCACTATTTGTAAGGAACCACGATCGAACTAGTCATATATTTTTTCTTTTTATTTAGCCCCATGTTCTATTATCCATGGCATTTATAAGTTTCTATAGTCAGAAGATAGAAAATTCTCAGCACTAGTTACAACTACAATTAAACCTCTTGTAGTCTAGTGTTGAATCTACACAACAGCTACAATCAAGCAAAATATTATTATAGAATTTTTATAGTATACCATTCAAAATATTATTTAAAATAATAATACTACACACACACACAACCAACATCATCTACAAATATTAACAGTTACAAATATACAATAACATTATAATGATTATAATCATAATGAATGTAATTTTTGTGTGAAATTAGGCTTTAACTAAAATATAAAATATACACGAATAAAAAAAAACCTCAACACAAAATGATGAGAAAAAAACTGACTGACTAACAGAGGGAAGGACGGACAACCTATGATGTGACGTGCTAAAGTAAAAATACTAAAAATATGTATAGAATGTAAAATGTTATGAATAAAAAAACTGGAGAGGGTGTGTCAGAGCCACAATAACAGCAGAAAAAATGAACATTTATAATTATATAAATTTTAAGTGTTATGGCTGTATTAAAGGAACGAACCGTATAATAATGAAGCTTGTTAACAGTTTAAAATTGAATACACTATTGACCCTGGTTATAGGCTATGAAATATTTCTCTTGGGGGAGAGAGAATTCCCCTCTTGCCTAAAACTGGCGTTTGAATGTTATATTAAAATGCTAAAAATATTTGTATTTATATGTACATTCATATTTGCTGTAAATAATAGGAGGTAAAGAAGGTGGAGAGGTGACACAGCCCTATTTTCTTTACAAATACTATGACGCCTGGATATTGTTCAGTTGCGTTTAGGTAAATAAAGTTCAAAGTTTGTTTATTTAAGGGTGTATGTGTAGAGAAGAACAGCAATAACAACAACAATAATAATAACAAGAGCAATGTATATTGTTACTTGTAAAGAAAATTGATAATAATTTAAATTGAAATTGGTTAGTAGACTTTGAAAATTGAATAAAAAGTCTAAGCAAATTAAATAAATGAAATGTGTTGTTGCCTACCTTTAAGGGGGAGCGCAACAAAATTAGTTTAAAGTGTTTTGTAAAGTAACCGGTAGCCTACATTTAGTTAAAAAGTAAAATCAATTTTAAAAGTTTTATATACATAAAGTCTATATTTAGGGGAACTGTTTATAAATAGAAACAAATATTCTGAAATATACTTTATGTAAAAATGGCTTAAATTTAAAATAAGTTTAAAAAATATAAAATGATTTAAAATAAGTTGTACTACTTTTAAGTGGTAGTAGAACTGAACTAGAACTGAACTAGAACTGAACTAGAACTGAACTAGAACTGAACTAGAACTGAACTAGAACTGAACTAGAACTGAACTAGAACTGAACTAGAACTGAACTAGAACTGAACTAGAACTGAACTAGAACTGAACTAGAACTGAACTAGAACTGAACTAGAACTGAACTAGAACTGAACTAGAACTGAACTAGAACTGAACTCGAACTAAACTAGAACTGAACTAGAACTGAACTAGAACTGAACTAGAACTGAACTAGAACTAAACTAGAACTGAACTAGAACTGAACTAGAACTGAACTAGAACTGAACTAGAACTGAACTAGAACTGAACTAGAACTGAACTAGAACTGAACTAGAACTGAACTAGAACTGAACTAGAACTGAACTAGAACTGAGCTACAACTGGAACTGAACTGATCTAGAACTAAACTACAACATAACTAGAACTAACTACCTTTGGCTTATCTGCTTTTATTTAATAAATATATTGCGTACTTTTAGGTAAATGTAAAACAAGTTTTTAAGTTTTACACTTTTTTCATAAATCCATTAACTCTGCATTCTCTTGCTTCCTATTAACTCGAACAACACGATTTTTTGTATTGGGTCCCCAAAATGATTATTTATTTAAAATCTTTTGTCATCAGTGTTTTTGTTTTTTTTACAACATGAAACCTTATATGGAATAAAATACAAAAAAAAAACACTTTTTTTAAAATTATTCACACGTTATCAGTTTAAATGGATGTATTCAACAATAATAGCCACATATGTATGTATTTTCGTTCAATTCAAACATTTTTATTATAAAAATATTGACAATTTTAATATTTTAAATCCTGAGGGCATTGATAAGCCTTATGGTATGCTTTTATATACATTTGTATAATATTCCTTTTATTATATTTTAAAATAAACTTTTACACATGTCTGGGTTTAAATGTTTGTAGATAATATTTGGGGAATTATTCTTCACATGTTTTGTATTTAAATTTCTTACGACAAGGAAACAGAGATAGATTTTTTACAAAAGACTTTCTTCTTTAATATTTTTCTTGTATTATTAGACTTAAAAGAAAAACTGTTTTTATTAAGCTTTTAGAATATTAAAATTTGTTTAAATAACATTAATAAATTTATGTTTTATGTTATGTATACATTTGGGAAACTTATTTCGTTTGAAAATCTTGCATGTTTTGGCAAATTGTTCTTTAAATCTACAAAATTTGTTAAAAGCCAATTATAATTTGCATGCTGTGAAAGTTTAAAAAAATTTTGTAGCATATTTAACAGCATTTTTTATAACATGTTTTGCAATAATTGCTCTTTAGTTTTTAAATATAACAATTTGTGGTTTATTATTTTGCATTTTATAACATGTAAAAATTTTAGCCTATTTTTAGGCTGTTAAATGCAAATAATTTACATGATGTGAAAAAGAAACATGCAATTGTAATGTCACAATTTGTTTGATGTTTATTTTATTATTATTTTTATATTTTGTGGTGAAAATGTTTGGAATTGTGTATTGGCCAGGCTAATAAATTTTTAAAAGGTATTAAATTTTAAAAACTTATTTTAACCACTAAAAGGGAGAACGAATGTTTCGTTGAAACAAAAGAGGCAAACGTTTTCAAGGACTTTAATAATTAAAAATTCAAAAGTGTTGCCTATTTTAAGGATTTTAATAATTGTAACAAATATTTCTGAAAAAAATTTGCAACTTATTCTCAAAACTGCCAAAATTGCATTTCGAGTTCTCTCATTATTTCCAAAATTCAAAATAATTTAAAAAATGTTGCCTATTTTTAGGATTTTGTTTAATTTTACTAAAATTACAGCATAATTTTAGTAAAATTCTTTCTTTCGATATTAAATGTAGTTTTAGGGAAATACTGGTTAACCAAAATAAAGGTTTAAGTTTCTAAAATATTGCCTATTTTAAGGCTTATTTATGTTTCATGAACATTCAAGTTTACAAAATGTTTAATTTAAAGAAAATTTAGTATTTTATCTTTGAGTCAAAATTTATAAATTTGAATAAACTACCAAAGCATTACCATAATTTACAATTAACACTAAATTTATTTCCTACCAAAAAAAGGAATTTATTTACGATTTCTTTTTTCTTATTTTCGTTTATTTTTAATGTGTATAATCACATTTTATGCTTAAAATGACCTTTTCCATTTTCCACACTCAACTACGTCTTTGCAGCAATGACGCATGCAACTTGACTCATATACATAAACATTAACGCTGGTTGCATACATACTCCTGTGATTTTACCACCTCCTTTCTTCAACGTCATTTCTTCGTCAACTTCAGTTATTTTTGTGCAAATTTTTGACTTTATCTCGTTTGTGTCTTATTTTATTTGCACATGGCAAGTACATATATGCGTAAATATTTATTTTTGGTTTGACATTTTACTTTTTTCAACTTTTAACTTTATTATGCGAAAACAACAAAAAAAACAGCCAATGATTTTTGCTATTTGTGCAGCTATTTAGAAGAGAAAAAAATAGAAACATTACAGGGGAATAAACTCTTACAAAAATTCTTTGAATAACATAAAATAGAATATCAAAACAAAAACTTTAGCATACTTTATGGTGTTGCCCCGTCTAAGAGATAATATAAAGCTTATTTATAAAACTAAAAATAGAAAAGTATCAAATGCATATTATTTATTCAAAAGGAAATGTATAAACTTCCCTTAACAAAGGTAAGAATCAGCGAAACGTCAGCAGTTCTACTAAATAGTCAAGCAGTAAAATGATGATTTTCTATTTCCCACTACTTTTAGTGTCTTTCATTTTTTTCTGCTTTAGTTTTTGATTATATAGTAGTTTGTTAACAACATAGACGTCACAACATTTAGTTTTTTAAGTGACACTTTGTTATCACAACACACTCACACACACACACTTACACTGACAAACTAAATTTATCATTGTGAAAAGAACATCAACAATAAATCCTTACAATTTGTTTGAAGGTATATACATACATAGTTGGTTTTACAATATGAAAATGTAAACTTAAGTGACATATTTTAAGAGTCTGTAGAATATTTTTTCTTGTTTGTTTTCTTTTTTTCTACATTCCAGACCAGACATCTTTATGTCATCAGTGGCTGTTGAGGAAAAAAACTACCCCCATTTTCCCTATTCCATAAATAAAACTAACAGAAATATTTATATATAGTTTTTTCTTTTTTTGTTTATTCAGCAGTTTGTGGTTTTTTTGTTTTTATTATTTTCATTTTTATGCTTTCAGTAGTTTTAAATTGGTTTTCATTTTGGTGAGTAACACCTAAAAATAGGCTATGGATTTGTGTGCGTTTTTCTCTACAACTATTTATATGCAATAGTGGTTTTAGCAATTAAATATAGTTTGTAAATTTGTTACGCCTTAAGGCATGCAATACTAAGTGGTGTAAAGGAATGAAAAGTGTGGAAAAGAAATATGAATATTTAAATGAATTTTTTGAAATATAATTGAAATGCTATAGTGAAGAGATTTGTTTTTGTTTTTTTATTATATGGAATTTAATTATTAAACTTCAATTATTTTAAAGTATTTAAATTTTGTTATCTTTTCGAAAAGAAGCTAAAACAGAACTAGTTTCATTACTGCTACTTTGGGTTAGGAACTTAGGTTTTAACTAAAGCAACTTATCACTTTTATATGGTATTCGGAGACATTCAAAATCTAAGCACCTTAAGCTAACAATATTAAGAGATTTTTTAATTCAATAAAATAGGGGGGGATAATTTTTATATCCCCCCCCTATCTCATTGACTAATCAACTGATTAGTCTCTTGACAAGTCTACTAGTCTATTGCCTAGACTACTCACTAGTCCCTAAATCAGTCTGTTGACTAGCATATGACTAACCTGTTAACTAGTCTCTTGACTAGCCTATTGAGTAGTCTCTTGACTAGCCTACTGACTTGTCTATTGACTACTTTCTTGACTACCCTATTGAGTAGTCTACGGACTAGTTCTTTGACTAGTCTATTGACAAGTCTACTGACTAGTCTACTCACTAGTCTCTAAATTAATCTATTGACTAGCCTATTGTCTAGTCTACGGACTAGTTCTTTGACTAGTCTCTTGACTAACGCCTACACAGAGGGAAAAGGAAATATACACGCCTGGTACCAAATTGACACCAAAGAGTTTATAATTTTTCAATGACATCCGTTGTCAAAGTATATACATACGACAACACTATGTAATGTTGACAACGCAACGCTGTCAACATTGACAACGGATGGTATTGACAAATTATGAACAGTTTGGTGTCAATTCGGTACCAGGCGTATATATTTCTTTTTCCCTCTGTGTAGTCAATTGACAATTTTACTGACTAGTCTATTGAAAAGTCTACTAACTAGTCTCTTGACTAGCCTGTTGACTAGTCTACAGACTAGTTTATGGAATAGTTCTTTGACTAGTCTCTTAACTACTGACTAATCTATTGACAAGTCTCTTAATTAGTCCATTTAAAACCCTATTGACTAGTTTACGGACTAGTCTCTTTACTAATCTATTGACGAGTCTCTTGACTAGTCTACTGATTAGTCTATTGACTAGTCTTCTGACTAATCTATTGACTAGTCTTCATACTATTCTCTTAATTAGTCCACTGATTAGAATATTGAGTAGCCTGTGGAGTAATGTTTTGAATAGTCTTCTGTCTAGTCTATTGAATAGAGACTAGTCTACTGACTAGTTTATTGGCTATTCTATTATCTATTCTACTGTATAGTCTATTGACTAGATTACTTTCTAGTCTATTGACTAGACTACTGTCTAATCTATTGACAAGTCTACTGACTAGTCTATTGGCTAGTCTATTATCTATTCTACTGTCTAGTCTATTGACTAGATTACTTTCTAGTCTATTGACTAGATTACTTTCTAGTCTATTGACTAGACTACTACTGACTAGTCTCTTGACTGGTCTACCGACTAATCTATTGACTAGCCTACTGACAATCCCACTGACTAGTCTATTGACTACTATATAGTCTGTTGATTAGTCTTCTGTCTAATATATATCGACTAGTCTATTGATTAGTCTACTGACCAGTCCTGTCTATTCTATGACCATTCAGTTGACCATCCTATTCCCTTTTCTCTGAACTATTATGTAGACTAATATATGGACTAGCCTTTGGACTGGTTCCTAGTTTAATTATAAATCAGTGGCAAGTCTATGGATTAGTCTGTGAACTAGTGCATATTCCAGTCTTTCGATTCGATTTTGGACGAATCTTTAGACAGGATTATATACTAATCTATGGATTGGTCTTTTGACAAGTTTGTAGACTAGTCTGTTGAGCAAAATACAGACTAGTAGATATAGATATTTTAACAAGGTTTAATCTATAAACTCGTATAGATGTTAGAGTCATGATATTTTTCATACTCATTTTTTCAATATCCTTCAATTCTTTTTTCGTAAAAACCCGGAATGAATAGAATTTCTATGAAATTCTTCTATTCCCCTAACAAAAAAAAAAAAAAAATAATAACAACAAAGCTTTATATTCTCTACTTAAAAAATCTCTACAACAGTAAATAGACCAAAATAAAATCTATAAAATTGAACATTTAATTTTGTTAACTTCACCCCACCAAAGAACCAAACAAACCTACCAAACCCCAGACCTCCTACCGCCAAATGAATTCAGGGAAAAAAACAAAAGATAAAAAAGCTTGTTGACATATTTCATCAACATCATCATCATCATCCTGATGATAATGATGACGTTGAACATCAACTTTATCTTTATTTTTGGGGACGTTATTGGTTGTTGTTGTTGCCTCTACTTAGTTTTTTGTTTAATGTTTTTTACTTAATATTGTTCTAAAAGACAAATTGATTTTTTGTTTAAGTAAAAAATGAAATAAATTTTTGCAAAAATATTTTTGGGTGGCAGCAAGCAGCAGCAGCAACATTAAGGGAAGCTGACTGAACTGACTAACCTAAGGTTATCGGAAAAAATACAAAACAGAAATAAACTAAGCGACCAATGGTAGAGAGATGAAATAATATAACAACACACCTGTTACTATTTAAACGGCCTTTTTAAAAAACATTTGATTATAAATATAATGTAACTTGTCTTTAAAGGCTTAGGGTTTAAATTTAAGTTATTCAAGCATATTTTGCTGTCTACAAAGCTGTGACGTAATTTGGGTTATTTTTGCTAAAATTCAGTTAAATTCTTTGTAGGAATTTAATTAAAATCTAAATTATTTTTCTTTGCCTTCAGTTTATTTGTTTTCAAGGCTTAGGCAAAAGCATAAAGCTAGAAAATGTTTTTTTTTTCTTATACAGTTTTTAATTTAAATAGAATTTTTAGTTTTGTAAATATTAGCAATGATGAACTTTAAATTTTTATATATTATGTATATTCAGTAAATCTATTCAGTAAAAGTTTTTCTCTTATAAGCATCTTAAACGTCTTTGAGTAGGTATTTGTTTTTCTCATAAAATTTCTGCTAAGATAAGTTGTTTTTTTTTTTTTGTAGTATGTTGTTGAAAAGTTTTTAATCCGAAAAGTATGCAGTTAATAGTTATTAATCATATTTGCCTTAAAGTAGCTCATAAAAACTATGCTTGTTGTAATTATGATGGCAATATGTTGTTTAGCTAATAAGTATGCTTTAAAAAGTTTCTGAGCAACTAACTTGAACATGTTTTAAATTTTTGTTAAGTTAAGCAATATTAGGAAAAAAAAGTGATTTGAAAAGTTTTATTTTTGTTATTGTAAATAAAGTTTTTAAAGTGAGGGAAACTTTTTATATAAACTTAGAATTTTTTAATAAATAGAGAATCAGATTTTTCACAAAAAATCTGATTTTTATAAAAAAATTCAATTTTTTGCTACAAATTTCATTTCTTACTAAAAATCCGATATATCACCAAAAATCCAATTTTGTACTAAAATTCAGATTTTTCACCAAAAATCCAATTTTTCACCAAAAATGCACTTTTTCATCAAAATTGCATTTTTTCATCAAAAATTAATTTTTTCTCCAAAAATTCAATTATACACCAAAAACGCAATTTTTTCCCAAAAAAGAAATTTTTCACCAAAAATGCAATTTTTCACTAAAAATTCCATTTCTCACTAAATCTTCAATATTTCACTAAATCATAATTCAATTTATTACCAAAAATTCAATATTTCTCTAAAAATTTAATTATTCACTGAGAATCTGATTTTTCACAAAAAAAAGAGCATGGAACTTTTTTATATAAATTAAAATTTTTTCAAAATTTTCCCTAAATTCACTAAAAATTAAAGTTTTTACTAAAAATTCAATTATTCACTAAAATTTGAATATTTCACAAAATTTAAATTTTTCACTAAAATCTAAATCTAATTTGACTACAAATCTATTTCCGCTAAAATATTGATTTATTACCAAAAAGTCAAATATTCTCTTAGAGATATTCTGATTTTTCACTAAAAATTTCGATATTTACAAACAAAGAAAACAATTTGTGACAAAAGTCTAATTTTTTATTAAAATCCAATCCAAATCCCCAATTTGCCCTAAAATAAATTTTTTACAAAATATAAAATTTTAGAGTTGTTAGTTTGTTAGTAGTTAGTTAGTTAGTTTAGTTAGTTAGGTTAGTTAGTTAGTTAGTAGTAGTTAGTTAGTTAGTTAGTTAGTTAGTTAGTTAGTTAGTTAGTAGTTATTTAGTTAGTTTAGTTAGTTAGTTAGTTAGTGTAGTAGTTAGTTTATTAGTAGTAGTTAGTAGTTAGTTAGTTAGTTAGTAGTTCGTTAGTTAGTTATTAGTTAGTAGTTAGTTAGTTAGTTAGTTTAGTTAGTTAGTTAGGTTAGTTAGTTAGTAGGTTAGTTAGTTAGTTAGTTAGTTAGTTAGTTAGTTAGTAGTTAGTTGTTAGTAGTTAGTTTCGTTCTTTGTTAGTTCGTTTTCGTTCGTTCGTTAGTTCGTTCGTTCGTTCGTTCGTTCGTTTTCGTTCGTTCTTGTTCGTTCGTTCGTTCTTTCGTTCGTTCGTTCGTTCGTTCGTTCGTTCGTTCGTTTCGTTCGTTCGTTCGTTCGTTCGTTTCGTTCGTTCGTTCGTTCGTTCGTTTCGTTCGTTCGTTCGTTCGTTCGTTTCGTTCGTTCGTTCGTTCGTTCGTTCGTTCGTTAGTTCGTTCGTTCGTTCGTTGTTTCGTTCGTTCGTTCGTTCGTTCGTTCGTTCGTTCGTTCGTTCGTTCGTTCGTTCGTTCGTTCGTTTTCGTTCGTTCGTTCGTTCGTTCGTTCGTTTCGTTCGTTCGTTCGTTTCGTTCGTTCGTTCGTTCGTTCGTTCGTTCGTTCGTTCGTTCGTCGTTCGTTCGTTCGTTCGTTCGTTCGTTCGTTCGTTCGTTCGTTCGTTCGTTCGTTCGTTCGTTCGTTCGTTCGTTCGTTCGTTTGTTCGTTCGTCGTTAGTTTCGTTAGTTCTTCGTTCGTTCGTTAGTTCGTTGTTTCGGTTCGTTCTTAGTTCGTTCGTTCGTTTTTGTTCGTTGTTAGTTAGTCGTTTTTCTTGTTCATTCACTCCTTCCTTTAACATTGCAAAAAATAATGTGCTAACAGCAAAAAACGCTTAGAGCTTAGTTTCCGTTTAGTTCATTTCTATTTCTAACCGTTTTTACTTTATAGTTTTTAATTTCTTTTAGAAAATTCTTATCTAACAAAACACACACTCGCATCAACATACCATCATACAATGAAGTGCTTCTCGCACAAAACTAACTAAAATAAAATTTAATACTAAAACTAGGGAATACAAAAAGAAAAATTTAATTTTCTTCCTTCTTTTTTTTGCAAACAACAAACGCATAATGGAAATATGAAATACGAGTTCTTTTCCTGTGTGTGTAAAAGTTTTTCCTTTTTGCCATTTTAAAAATGGAACGACATTTTAGTTTTCTCTGCTTGCTTTCATTTGCTAAAAGGGTTATTGTATTATACATTAGATGTAGTTTTTGTTGTTGTTGCTTTTCATTTCGTCTTGTTATACAATTTTATTAAAATTAAAGTAAAAACTGAAATATGTTTGAAACTAAAGGAAATCTTCAAATTGTGATATTTTGACATACTTTGTATTTTCTACTTTTACTTTTATTCTTGTGTGATTTTTCTGCTGTTTTTCATTTGGTTTTTTTGTAGAGAGATTGTTGATATATTTTTTGGAAAAGTGTTAAAGATTTGTGTGTTAATGTTTGTAGTTTATTGATTTTTTTTTTATAAAATTATTTATTATTGAAATCAAATTTACGTTTTTTTTTCACTGTTATAACTAGCAATATCCACTTTTCAAAGTTTTGTTGGCAATTGTAAACTTTTAAGAAGTTTTGTTCCTTTTAATTATCTGTTTTTTTTTTATTATTTAATAATGTCAAGGATTTTGTTGAAAGTTTGGATTTCATGTAGAGTTTCATGTCATATTGGTTTTAACATTTTTAAATATTAATTACTGAAGAAAGTAAGAGTTGAGTTAAAAAGTTTTTATTGAAAATAGCGAGCTGTCTAAGGTTTATGTTGTAGTTATTTTCAATGTAAAACATTTACACACGCAAATTGCTATTAATCTGCTTCTAAAGTGGTAGTTACTACGCCAGAATCAGGTCTTATGTTAGAAGGTAAGCATTAAATGAAATTAGCTGCTGCTGGTGAGAAAAAGAAGCGCTTACTTTCTCACTTCTAGAAGTAAGATATATGTATCTCTTTGTCTCCTGGATATAAATTATTTAAAAGTAACAATTAATTTTTTTAAGAATATTTAACTACAATTATTTCTTTAAATTTTAAAAAAGTTTCTTGACGAATTCTTCTAAGTTTCCACCATTTATGTTTGAATTTGCCAGCAAATTTTTACTTTAACAATTTCTGAAACTTTAACAAATTTTCACTTACGAATTAATACAAATTGATACTTTCTACCATAATTGTGCTTAAATATAGTAATTTATTTGAATGTTTTTTTTTATTAATTTATCAATAATAAATAGATGGTTTAAGTTAATTTGATACAACAGGGTAACCAGAAGAACAAACTGGTCGACTGATTTGTGAAACGAAAACATTTGACAGTGATTTTGTAACTTAAAAGCTTAATAGCTAATCAATTATGACATCCAAAACAACCAATAGTTTTATGTCCAAAACCGGAAAAAATTTTTTCAATCTTGGGGAAAGAAGACATGTCAGTTTAACGATAAAAAGATGCCAATTTTCTGATGGATTTTGAACTACAATAGTATAAGGAAGTGATTTAAAACCTAAAATGACAGGTCTTATGATATAAGCCCCCATGTCCAAAGAAACCTATAGATTTGGGTCAGTCAGTTACCTCAAGAATCTGAAAATTCTTCAAAACCTTAAGAATTATTAAGAGTCCTGTCACAGAAAGCCTAACGAAAAAGCTAAAACGAATGACTATAACGGACAGCGACATCTTATAAACGAAGTGCGTCCTTGTTCCCCTTGAACCAGACTCAACATTAGTGTCAGTATTGTCCTGGTTTACGATTAATCAACTCGTATTCTTTTTCATCACTTCTTGGGAAGTACTTACTTCTGCCGATTAAAACAAAGTCTCTTTATTAACTCTTTAAAATATCTATTATATACTTACGATTCTGACAATCAACACTTATTTCTCACTACTTCCTTAAACACTTACTGGGAAGTGCTTCTAAAAACTTATTATTATTACATTTCTATTACCCTGCTTCAATTTTACACTCATTACTCTTTATTTATTGTCTGTGTATGTGCATAAAAATAGTATCAGTTGTTGTTCTTTATTGTTTTTTTTTTATTATTATTGTTGTTGCTTTTTTTAGTTTTATTGTAAAATGCCAACAAGTGAACTATGACGTTTGCATGTAGGAAATTAGCATAGCGTGCTAATAAACACAACAACAGCAATAACAAAAGCAACAATAATACCAAAAAAAATAAACTTTTTCTTCTTAGCATTTAATATAGAGCTTTGAGTGTGGTTATTGTTATTTTTGTAAACGACTAAAAACAACAATAGCAACAACAACAACGGCAATAAACCACAATATCCATTAAAAGAAAATTAAACAATATAAAGTGAAAAAATGTTCTAGGTTAGGTTAGGTTAGGTTGATAGGAGGATGTATACTACATCAAATCCGAAGAAATACACCTAGGCCACTATCGGGCCTGTTGTGCGCTCCAATTCAAGAAAAAAAAAAAAAAAAAAAAAAAAAAAAAAATTGTTCACTGAATGTATTATTTTTCCATGTTCAGAAACTCAGTTTCCTGGACGTAATTCCTAAGAATCTTCCAATCGGTGTTGGTTAAGAATGTTATTTCCGGAATAACATCACTTCCAAGATACTTGGATCTAACTTCGACGAATGCCTGACAATGGCAAAGAAAGTGCTCCAGAGTTTCACTGTCCTCTCCACATGCTCTACATTCGTCTGAATTCGCACGTCCAATTTTGTATAGATGTGCTCGTAATCCTGTGTGTCCACTGAGAATACGTACCATCATACTAACCTCAGACTTGCTCATTTTGAGAAGATTTCTCGTCTTGCTCTCATCAGGGTCACCCCATAGAATCTTTGTGGTTCTACCCACCGTTTCATTATTCCAAGAGGCCTTATGGGATTCTCTCATCCATATTTTTAATTCAGCTTTTGTTGCGTCGAATGGTTTTGCGTTTGTCAGGTTAACTACATCGAGCTCCCTTCCCTTTAAAGCTATTACATTCGCCCTTTCGTTGCCGATTACTCCCGAGTGGCCTGGTACCCATATGATGTGAACTTTACCTCTGGGAGAGTATTCAGTTAAAGCTTTCTTACAATCCAATACGGTCTTAGATTTAATTCTATCACCTGATATCGCACAAATTGCCTTCTGGCTGTCGGTAAATATATTAAGCCCTGTGGGCGCCATATTTATTCTAATCCAATTTACACATTCCGTTATTGCTCGTACTTCTGCCTGGAAGCTTGTGTTATGATTAGGTAAACGGTGGTATATTTCTGTTTCTGGGTCTTCAATATAGAACCCCAGACCCACTTTGTCCCCTAATTTAGAGCCATCCGTGTAGCAACGGATTCCTACTGGTATTTGCTCTAATGTTCCGCTTGACCAAGACATTCTATCTGGGATTAGCGTTTCAAAGTTTCCGACATATTCAGTGTCTGGTATGCGATCAGGCACGTCCGATGAATGTGTATAACCTTCCAATGTGTCCAGTATACATTGATGACGTGTCCTATAACCGTTTTTGGCCAGTTCGCCTAAAGTAAAGAGCCGTTCGGCTGTAAGCGCCGCCTCATATCTTATATATGTTTCAATGGGTGGAATATCTAGCAACGTTTCCAGAGCCTTGGTTGAAGTAGTACACATGGCACCACTTATACCCAAGCAGCATGTACGCTGAACTCCCTGTAGTAGTTTGATATTACACTTTTTGTCCAAAGCAGTCCACCAGATTATTGAAGCATAAGCTAGAATTGGTCTAATTACACTTTTATAAAGCCAATTTGTCATAGTAGGACTAAGACCCCATTTCATGCCTATGGTTCTCCTACATATCGCCCAGCACCGATGTGCCTTGTTGATCCTATCCTCTATGTGGTGTCTCCATTTTAATTTCCGGTCAAGTATTACACCTAAGTACTTAACTTTGTCTGTCACCGGTATCTTCTTGCCCAAGAAGCAAGGTTCAGTATATGTAGAAATTTTTGTCTTTCTTGTGAAAAGACAGATTTCCGTCTTCGCCGGGTTAACATTGAGGCCTCTCGGTTGAGCCCAGCTCAAGGCCGTATTCAGAGCCTCCTCAGCTCTTCTACACAAGTAATTTGGATCCTTTCCCTTTAAAAGTATTACGACATCGTCTGCATAGCAGACAGGTCTAAGTCCTTTCTCGGTTAGGGTCCTTAGGAGGCTATTAATCGTGGTGACCCAGAGTAAAGGTGACAAAATGCCACCCTGTGGTATTCCGCGAAATACCTTTTTCCTGATAGTTATATCGTACATCTCGCAGCTTATCCATCTGTTCCTTAGCATGTAGTTGATCCAGTTACGGAGCACCCGGTCAACATAAAACTGGTCTAGGGATTGGATAAGGGTATCAGTGTGCACGTTATTGAAAGCGCCTTCGATGTCAATGCATACTGCCACTGTATACAGTTTGCTATCGAAAGATTCACCTATGTAGTGGACAACTTCATTTAAAGCGGTTTCCACCGATCGTCCCTTTACATAAGCATGCTGCTTATATTTAAGGTCATTGTATGGTATGCTGCTTTTAACCATGCTATCGACTATCCGTTCCAAGGTTTTAAGTAGGAAGGACGTAAGACTTATCGGTCGATAGGACTTAGGTGTCGCATAGCTAGGTTTCCCTGGTTTGGGTATAAATATTACCCTTGCATCCTGCCATTTATCTGGGGTATATGCCAATTTTAAGCATGCAGTGAATATATGTGACAGATGTACGGAAACCAGTCCCGCCTCCATCTGCAAAAGTGCCGGGAAAATTCCATCCGGCCCTGCAGCTTTATAGGGAGCAAAGCTCTTGATTGCCCCTTTAACCATGTCAGTGGTAATAACTATTTCCGTGTTACCCTCCCCTTCCTCCAATATCGGTTCATCTATGTTATTCGATATACCGGGTGGGAAATGAGAATCCATTAGGAGTTTCATTGTCTCCTCCATATCTTCAAGCCTCCTGCCCGTGTCATCGATCATAGATTCCGGTTGGACATGAGTTTTGGATAGGAATTTTTTTTATCTTCGATACGTCATTTACGCTATCTACCTGTTCACAGAAAAGTTTCCAGGAGTCTCGTTTGGCTTTTCGAACGATTTTCTTATATTCACCAAGTTTATTACGATACTCATCCCAGTATACTGCGGTCTTTTTACGCCGTGCCCGGTTAAATAGTTTGCGAAGAGTCTTCCCAAGGTTCCGGATCTCCCCAGTTACCCAGGGTTTTTCCTGGGCAGATCTCCGCTCTCGCAGAGGGCAGCTGTCCTCGAACGATTCAACCAGGGCACTTGTGAACGTTTCCACTTTGGCATCTATATCCTCTTTATTTCGACATTGAAAAGTGTCCTGACCTAAACGGTTCTTTAGTAAGGTCCCGAACATTGTCCAATTAGTTTTAGACTTATTCCGAAACTTTATCGGCTTTGGTGGTGGCCTTAGTATTTTGAATCTTATATACCGATGATCAGAAAAGGAGTGCTCGTCCGAAACTCTCCAATCCTGAATATCGTTTATAAGCTCTTCTGAACATATAGTTATATCCAATACTTCTTCTCTGATTCTATTGACGAAGGTAGCTTTATTACCTAAGTTCAATGTTATCAAGTCTTTAGTATTAAAGAAATCCATGAGGGCTTGTCCCCTGCGATTGGTGTTTGTACTACCCCAAGCTACATGATGCGAGTTGGCATCACAACCTATTACAATTTTCTTATTTTTCCTTTGTGCCTCTTCAACCAGTTTCATCAGATCCGACGTTGGTGGTAGTGTCGGAGAATCGAAAGGCAGGTAAATAGATGCAAGGAATATGTTGCCACGACCTTGCTTCAGCACCGTTGCATCCGATGTTGATAATCCTGTTGAGAGGAGAAAACATAAGTTCTTGTGACATAAGATACATGTTCTCGGGCGAGATCCTGTATCAGCGTAGAAAAGTTGGAAATTTACGTGATTTAATCCAGAAACCTTGTTGCGAATCGTCCAAGGTTCCTGGATTAAAGCTATATGTATTTTACCTGTGTTGATTTTAGCCATCAGAGCGTTGGTAGCTGTCTCGCTCCGATGGAGGTTTATTTGGATAACCTCAATCATGGTCATCCATTAAACGGTCTTCCAGCGAGTTGGTGGTCACCTCCTCGCTCTTTGGATTTGACTCCTCCGGATAGCCTGAAATGGCTATTAATGCAGTGAGTACTGTTGATGGCACTGCGGTGTCCTTATCAGGCATAGGAATAGCAGTATTTTTAATAGACACATTCCTGTCTTCTGGCGGGTGAGTGATTTCCTCCTCGCTTTTAGGATTTGACTCCTCAACATTGCTAGTACTTGCTAATGATGCTTTGGGTACTGTCTTAGGTGTTTTAGTGTCCTTGTCGGGGCCGGTTTTGACAGCCCTTTCAATCGGCGCCTTCCCAATTTTGGAAAGGGCAACTTCACTTTCTTCTGGCGAGTTAATGGTAAATTCCTCGATTTTAGGATTTGACTCCTCAACGTTATCAGTAGTGGATACTGATGCTGTGGTCTTAGGTTTTTTAGTGTCCTTTTCGAGGCTTGTTGTAACAGCCCTTCCAATCGGCACCTTCCCAATTTTGAATATGACAGATTTAGAGGCGAAGTAAGCCCTACCTTTATTCTTGGCAAGACTAGCCATGGATTTCTGGTCGATACCTATTACAAATAAAGTTCCCTCAGGTTCTTCTTTCCTGTAAAAGACATCCCATTTATCCACGGCCAGCTCAGCATTTTGACCTCCAAGAATTTCCAGTATACGTTCATTAGCCAGTTTACTGCCCCATCCTTTTATGTAGACAGTGGACTTTAGGAGCACCGGAAGCTCGCTCTTCTTTGCCAGTCCCAGCCTAGCGCCGTCCCAGGGAGGAGGAATACTTTCCACCAAGTTCTTTAGGGTGCTAACACATTGGTGAGATGCCAACCTCATCAACATCACGCCCATGCTGAACTCGCAGCTCTCGCTCTCTATTGGTTGTTTGCCCTTTGAAGCGATTGCATGGTCCACTATCTTATTGTTGACCAGGTCTTCTATTTTACTCTGTTGGTCTATTGGAATTTTGCCTGTCGGATTACCGGCATCGTAAACTGCATAGCAGAGATCGTCCCGGTGCCTACTTCTGGCAACTTTGGCGTAAGATGGCGGCTCTTTTCCTTTTCCTCCGTCTAGCTTCTCCTTCCTCGTTTTTCGGGGCTTCTTTTGAGATTCCCTTACCTTCGAGGTTGATTTCGCCGACGTGTTCGTCTTCGGAATATCTGGCTTAGCGTTGTCACCCTTACTCGCAGGATTCTCACTTGAGATTCCTTTGAGTGAAGTATGGCTTGGCTTCGACTGTGTATTAGAAGACGGGGAGCTCTTTTTCTTCTTAGGTTTATTCTCAGTTGTCAACTCCTCGGGAGACCTGATCCTTTTTGCCTCAGATCTTGTGAGAGAGTCCGATTTTTCCTTTGGAGTGTCGTGGGATTGACTAACTATGATTTCCTGAAGCATCTTTTTCAACTTCCTCCTCTGTGCTCCAGAAAGTCTTTTCTTAGTAATAGGTAGTTTAGCTATGCTATCACTCACCTCTTTCACCATTTGCTCTACTTCATCCTTTTTGGGATTTGCTATAATGGTATTATTATTATCATCTGAGGATTCAGAGTCGGAACCCTCACCTATATTTAAAGGCTGAGGTAGCTTAGAGCACTCTCCGAGTACATCCTTCTCTTTCACCCCTATATTTTTGCCAGCGGCATGCTGTACACTTGACGCATTGTCCGCCACGGAGGCCAAGGTACCCACCTCCGTAGTAGTATTCTGCTCACGATTGCAGGATGACGACGACACGTGACTCGCGAGTAGATCAACACTTGCCGCCGGTACTGGGTTATTTAGGCCCTGCACCGTAACTTTTATCTTTTTATTTTTATTTTCCATATTTGTTTTTTTTTTTTTTTTTTTTTTTTTTCCAGTTTTTTGGTCCGCGGGGAATATAATATTCCCAAGTGGTGGACAATCTGCCCTCCCTCAGCTTAAGTGAAATTAAAGCTGGAAGAGGACAGATGGTCCATCACCACCCCCTATCCGCCACCCGGGGACGCGCTCGGTAGGAAAAATCTGGAAAACTCCCCCGAAAAATGTTCTAAAAAAGGAATAAAAATATACAGAACAATAGAAAAAATAAGTTGTATGTATGGGTTTGTCTAACAATTATTTACACACGTTTTTTTTTTTCAACACATGTGTGTATGTATGTGTGTGTGTGTTCAAGAGTTTTACAAGTATGTCATTGTTGCTTAAAATAACATAGACTTTAACAGCAAGGATACATAGAACCTTTTGTCTGAGTATTTTTTTCAAATAAAGACTTGTATGAACTCTTTGTCACTTTAGTGTCTCTAGGTAATCTAAAGGGTAAACTTAAACTTTTTTCCTTGAACTGTTTAAAAATTTTGTATAAATAATTGCCTCATTTTAATAGAAGTGAAGTGTATTAGTAGTTTGTTTAGTTTCAATTAACTTTTTCATTATTAGGGACAGTTACCAGGAACTAACGGGTTATATTTACACAAATATTAAGTCTAAACCTACATTCATATATTTGAGTAGGGTTCGGGAGTCTTTTGATGAAAACTCTTATACCTTTTGTTGTTGTTTATTCTATATGTTTGTATTATTACAAGTTAAACAACAAAATTATATGTTACATACACTCATTCAAATACTAGAGGAGGAAATTAATATAAATTTACATACATACTACTTGTAATGTTCTACTACTTTAATTTATTGTACGAAGTACATGGCGCAAATTATAATGATTTATTAAATTTTTTATTGAAAAAAAAACTTTAATTACATGTTGCATATGTTTAAATTAATACATTTTGTTTTAAATTAACTTTAATAAACAGTTTTCATATTTTAGTTAAATATTTAATTATGGGCTAAGTAATACATTAAAAAGTTGTATTTTTATTAAAATTTTTTATGTAATTTATTAAATACGAAAAACTGTTTACAAAACCATAATAATATTGCAATTTTGAAAATAGTAGTAGAAATACTACTTTTTGAAAAATTTATGAAAATCGGAAATTTTTCTGCCAAATTTGAATTACGAAATTTTATACTTTAAGCTAGTTTTACTTTTTTTAAAAAAATCGTTTAAAAAGTACTTAATTAGTTAGTACTTTTTAACAAAAAGTAGTATTTTTATAAAAATATCTTATGCACATTATTACATATGAAAAATTATATACAAAACCATATTTATTTTGCAATTTAAAAATAGTAGTAGAAATACTACTTGTTCCGAAAAAGAAAAAATCAGGTATTTTTCGGCAAAATATGAATTAAAAAAATGTTATACTTTAAGTAAGTTTTAAATTATTGAAAAAAAAAAAAAATCAAGGAGTACTTATTTAGTTACTACCTTTTTAAAGAAAAGTAGTATTTTTATTGAAATTTCTTATGCAGTTTATTAAATATGAATTAAAAAAAAAAAAAAAAAAAAAATTTCAAAGTGTACTTATTTAGTTACTAATTTTTAACAAAAAATAGTAATTTTATTAAAACTTCTTATGTAATTTATTAAATATGAAAACTATTTACAAAACCATGTTTATAGCAGTAGATATACTACTTTTTCAAAACTGCAAGAAATTCAGTGATTATTCTCCAAAATATGAATTAGGACATTTTTATACGGAAAAAGTACTATTTTTAATAGAGATTGCTTATGAAATCGTGTTTATTTTACAATTTGAAAGTAGTAGTAAAAATACTACTTTTTGAAAAAAGTAGCAAATTCAATAATTTTTTTGCGAAAATGAAATACATAATAAATTTTTTAATCTAAGCTAGCTTTGCTTTTTTCAAATAAGCAAATAATATGAAATAAGAGTACTAAATTAGTTACTACTTTTTAACAAAAAGTAGTATTTTTATTAAAAATTCTTACGAAATGATTAAAATATGAAAAACTATCTATAAAACCATGTTTATTTTGTATTTTGAAAATAGTAGTAGAAATACTACTTTTTCAAAAAAGTTAGATTTTCATTCCTTTTTCTTCAAAATATGGTTACCTTACTTTTCACTAGCCGATTTTAGGGATTTTATCCAGCAAAATGTCTTTGAATTTGGATTTAAATTTGTATTCTCAGCCAAAAGCTTTGAGCTTTTTTAATTTGAGGGTATTTTACTTAAAAAAGATTTTATACATTTTTCTTATAATATGCAAACTTTTATTTAAAAATCTTAAATCACATACATACATATGTGACAAAATCTTTTAATAACATATTTTCTTAAAATATTTAAAGAATTTATAAAACTTTTTTCTATA
Organism: Lucilia sericata; assembly: GCF_015586225.1. Lineage (NCBI taxonomy): Eukaryota > Metazoa > Arthropoda > Insecta > Diptera > Calliphoridae > Lucilia > Lucilia sericata. The sequence continues at coordinate 112,006 of NW_023994450.1, forward strand.
TTTTTACACAAAAGAATTTCTTTGAATATTTTATTTTCTAAAAATAAAAACTCTATTTATAAAGTCATAAGATGTTTGTTTTACAAAAAAGCTATTATTTTTTTAATATTAAAAAACATAATAAATTGCAATTGCAAAAATTTTGATAGAGATTAAAAAAAACTAAAATATGTAATAATGTACAAATAAAAATAATAATAATAATAATAGAAAAAGAAATGTGTGACATTCTAGATTTTCTAAGTAATACTTTTTCTAAAATGACAAAATACTTACACATTCATACATATGTATATGTATGTATAAAGCAAAAATAAAATTGCACTTGGAATAAAATTAAAAATGTACGTATAAGTATTTTACACATTCTTATACACACACATAAAGAGTTTAATAAACATTTTACTAACACTTGCAAACAAAAAAAAAAAAAGTGTGTCTTCGTTGTTTGTTTGTGTGTGTGTGAGAGAGAGATTACACATATTATATTCAAACACTTAACATTTTATTTAATGACGTCGATGACGACCATGATGGTTTGTTGCTATTGCTTTTATACAACTATGGCATAAACTGCAAAATACCAAACAAGAAAAAAATGAATGGCAGTCATGACATGACACTACAATATTTATTATATACTCACACACAAATATTCGTATACAGTAAGAGACAAAATATTAGTTAAACGAGTATTTAGTTAAAAAATGTTGCATACATTTAGGCGCCAATAAAATGTTTATTTAAACCTATTGCTGGGATTTTTTGAAAATCTAAAAAATGGCAAAAAAAATCTTTTAGCTAACATTGTTGCATACTTTTAGCTGCTTAGGTGTACAAATTTTCTGTAAAAAGTTATTGTGTTAAGAAAGTTGTCATGGTTTTTAGATTATTTGAACTGTAGATCTATCTATATATAATATTTCTCCAAAAAAGTGTTACATACTTTTAGGCGCTGATATAAATCTTAGAACATGTTAAATGGTTAAAAAAAACTAATAAAAAATTATAAAAAATGTGCTTAATCCTTAACACGTGATTGAATAAGATAAAATATGTTGCATACTTATAGGTGTATTTGTTATATAACATCCAAAACTAATGATTCCACAACCAACTTTAAGTGTTATTTAATCGGTTCGCAATCACTTTTCGAGTTTCACCCATATCCTTCTGTCCATGTAAACCTTGTAATAAAATTGCCAGACGCAATTCTATACTGTTTTGTCACCCACTTTCCGTTTTCCTAGCCATGCCTTTAAACATACTACACTTTTTTCATGTAAAAAAAATGCTCATATATGTCTGCATATTTATAGGCAAATATGTAGTTTAGTCTATGTTTGTGTGCGGTAATATGTGTCTATCATTTTATAAATGACAATACAGTTAAGAAAAAAGGCTTTGTACTTATACTATTTAAAAAAAATATAAGTTTACAAATTTATTTTTTTTTTGTCATGTGTCTTTGCTCTTTTTTTCCAATTTTTTGCAGTAATAATACTTGTCGAAAAAAAGGACTAAAATGACAAGAAGAAGAGAAAGAAAACAACTAGACGACTACTACAAAATGACATTACTTCATTGTAAAAATACCCTAGAGTGATGATAGTAAACACATACTTTTGTTTGTAACACAAACACACATACACAAACATTGCCTTAGACATACTACTGACACATAAACATTTATAGAATTTAGTTGACAGCCAGCCATATCTTGCCAAACCAAGCAAGTAACCAACCTATAGCCATAAGGTTGCCAAGTAATTTTAATATACTTACATGCATACAAACATAAATAGATAAGAATGTACTATTTTTATAGTCAGTGGGAAATTTTAAATTTACGATTAAGACTTTTAAAACAATAGCCTTCTTGTTTCTAGCCAAAATGCTCATAGTTGTATTATAAACCAAGCTTCAGTGATGTCTCTACTTCAAATTTCTAATAAAATTTTATCTCAATACTTTATTTAAAAAAATTCTTCTCCTTTTTTCACTTCGTTAAACCACTTATTTAACTAGTTATCAGTCACAACTGGGTCATATGTATAAAACTTAAATCTTACTGGTCTTTTTATGTTATTCTTTTTCAACTATGTATATTTGTTCATCTTTATTGCCATCCACTTTTATGCACATTCTTTTAGGAATATTTTTCCTCCATTTTCTTGAAAATTTATTGATATAACAGTAAAAAAAGTGCTTTCGATATGACGATTACAAGTATGAGTTTAAATGTTCAAATTAATGTCAATATTATTGACATGTTAGTGAGTAATGATGATACACATATATATATTTGTATGTATAAACTTACATAAACATATACATTAGAGTGTCCCGAGAAACAGCCTGTTTAAGAATCTCATGTAGGAATATAAGATTTTTTGCAACAGTTCTCAGATCAAGATTTTCAATCGCTAGTAAGGATTTTTGTATTAAGTACATTAATGTGCATCGTTTGAGAGACATTTCTAAAGAAAAGTGGTCCCAGGGACATCCTAATATATGTATATACATACATAGTTTATTCGAAAACTTATATTGTCAATGTAAAAGAAGAGACGACAGCTAAAATATTGTCTATATTCGATTTTTTTTACAATAAGCTATATAGTTAAAAGTGTACATTTTATATTAAAGTACTTGAGTTGTTTTTATACCCTACACCACTATAGTGGGGAGGGTATTATACGTTTGTGCTGATGTTTGTAACACACAAAAATATTGGTCCTACACCCAACAGTATACCGATCGACTCAGAATCACTTTTTGAGTCGATTAAGACATGTCCGTCCGTCTGTCCGGCTGGCTGTCCATGTAAACCTTGTGCGCAAGGTACAGGCCGCAATTTTCAAGATAATTTGATGAAGTTGAAATCGGTCCATTATTTCACCTAGCCCTCATACAACCGTACCTCCCGATAATTACGTCAAATATATTATTATCTATCTTAAAATTGGCACAAATAAGTTTTATATAAGTATATATGACACTGCAGATTTTCGTAATGATCGGCCCTTATTTGACCCTAGCCCCCATACAAACCCCCCTTCAAAAAATGTCTTAAACGTCTAAAATTGACTTATAAACATTTGTATCGCAATGAAACTCAACATTACTAACTATTATTTAAAAATATATCCTTTTCCCAAATTTAATGAGGATCGGCCCATGTTTGACCTATACTCCTATATAAAGCCTGATTTAGAAAATTTGCTTTTTTTATCAATAAATTGCTTAAATACTTTGGAATTAAGGTAAAATTCAACATAAAAGTTTCTTTGTGAAAAATAAAAATTTTTAAAATATACTCATGGTGTAGGGTATTATATGGTCGGCCATGCCCGACTATAATTTCCTACTTGTTTTAGCATAAATTGTTTTTATAGTAAAAGTTATATTTTTAAGATGACGACAATTTATTAAATATCAATAGCAAATAGATGATGTGATCATGATAAAAAGAGATTTAAAAATTTTATAAAACTTTCATTGAAATTTAAAGATTAGCTCAAGTCCCTATATACACACACAGGTATTTGTTTATATGAAAAAGGATTCGTATATATTTGTCATTCCGTTTGTAATTTCTACAGTGTAATTATTCGATCCTATTAAGTGCATATAATATTCTGGATCCTTATAGATAACCGAGGCTATTAAGCTGAAGAAGCGAAAGATCCAAAATATCTCCATGGTGCAAATTTTCAATAAATCAATCATACTTACTATAAGTTTTATATTTCAAATTGACTTTAAAATAATCGACTTTTTGTCGGAAAAAGTCGATTATCTTGTAAGAAAAAAGTCGAAAAATCGATATTGAAAATAAAAGTCGAAAATGTCAGAAAAAGTCGGAAATTTTTTGTTTTTTTTCCAACAATTTAAATTAAGTTAAGGTTAATAATTTTAATTTATACGTTTTGGTTGTGATATTGCATTCAAATATTTATTACCTTTTGGGAAAAAGTAAAAAAGAAACCAAAAAAAGTTCGAAATTCGACTTTTCATTTAGTCTTCATCAGATACTTCCTATTTGTAATGACTTATTTATGTAGTTATTTGTAAGCAAGCTTAGAAAGCATTCAATTGACTATAAACTAGACTCTAGACGAGACTGTGAACTAAACGTCGAGTAAGACCACCAACAAAACTATGAACTAAACTACAATCTAAACTATGAACTGAACTATGAACTATACTCTAAACCAACGGTTCCCAAAAGGGGGTCCGCGGACCCCTAGTGGTCCGTAGCAAAATCCTAGGGGGTCCGCGAAGACGAACGAAAAAAATCATGAATAAAAAATATTCTCTATATGTTACAAAATATTAAAAATATCTCCAAATTTTTCATAAATACTAAAATACACAATTTTTATTCAATAATCCCAGATTTGTTAATGACTTTTTGAATTTTATTGTTTCGGTCGTTTATCAGGATGAAGCTAGGCCCTACAAATTTATTGTTTCACTTTTATAAAGTAAAGTATTACGTGATTTGTAATTTTTATAAATGTATATGTATCGAAATAAATGTTTTTATATCAGACGGATAATGATTTGCCTTAGAATTAAATACTGATACTGGTATCCCGGAATATGAAGTTAGGTCACATTTCATAATATTTTTTTAAATTGTAAGCAAAAGTGTTAATCTAGTTAATTTTAAAAATAAATATTCTATTCCGACGTGATACACAGATTTTAACTTCATTTTGTTGTCCAATATTATTAAATCAACATCAGAAAATTCATAGCGTTTTGCGTAAATAGTCAAAACCACGCAGTAAAATAATTCGTAGGTATTTTAAAATTCAAATTTAAGATCCAAATTCACAGTACATTCGCAAAGAGTTCAGGTCATATTTTATGTGGGTAACGCATTCCGTAACAACATCGAAGAAGTCTAACTTTCACATATTTTCCCGAAAACTTAGCTTACATACTCAGCTCACTCCTATGAAATCGCAAAAAAATTTAGAAACATGACTCTTTAAGCACATGTCGACAATACTTGATAAATAACCCTTTTCGCTACCTTGACGAGAAATGAACATGAAAGCTTTCACGATCATAAAATTAAACATCATGTTAGAAGTCATTCTATATTTAAAACCATGCAATTGAAAACATTTCCGAAATACTAAATATTCTCAATGTACGGGAATATTTTATAGGGTTTATGGACCAGGACTAAGACAATTTTCGGATGAACAATTATTTATAACAATAAGATATCAAAATATGTATGGGGGTCCGTGAAATTAAATAAATTCCTCAAGGGGTCCGCGAAGTAAAAAACGGTGGGAACCGCTGCTCTAAACCTCCACTCCACACTAAACTAGAACATTTTTTTTCAATCCCATACCTCCCAAAACTCTTACTCTGCAGGCCTCAAACAACTACCAACCTATTAAAATCCATATTATATAAGGTCTCTTAAAGCATATTAAACAAAAGGAACAGAGATACCATAGCAAGCACACACACACATATACATACATTCATCCCAGTTAAATAATTTATAATGTTACAACATTTTATGCAATTACAGCCACATTATAGAGCCATAATTGTCAATAATGAGCACAGGCTTTTTTTTTTTTTTTTTTTTTTTGCCTTTTCCTTTACATTCTGTCCCACACAAACTAACAGAACAAAGGGTACTCTAATTAGAAAAGCTATAATTTAAAAATAAATTAAAAGTGAAAAGGCTAAAAACTTTAAGATACTTTCTTAAAAACTTATCAAATTTTAAAATTAAATTTGCCAAAAAAAATGTTCATAATTAAATTTGAATCTAAATTTATTAATTGAGTTATGTATAGCAATTAACTTACTGATTTAGGGTCTTGTTCATAAAACTTTAATAAATTATTATGAAATATTTTCCCTATATACATATTTCAATTTATTTATAAATTTTAACTAAATAGGCTTCACTTTATTACCAATGCTATTTCAAACCTAGACCCCATCTGGGAAAAAATACCTTTTGATAGCAAAAAAATCACTTCAACTTTGTTTTAAATGCATTTAAATCAAACATTTATCGGATTTTAATTAAAATATACAAAAAAGCAATGATATTGATATATTCATATAAAAGGAAATATATATAAAAAGGTTTCTCTCAAAAAAGTCGTATATAAAAATATTTATTTCATCATATTTTTACACATACATATACTATACAACATAAATTGAAATACATATCATTTAAAAGGTACAAAAATAAAAAAAGTTCTTTTATGAATATTTTGAACAAAATGAAAAGAAACAAGTAAAAAGTCTATATTCGCCTTTGCTGAATCTTATATACCCTTCACCATAGTGTATTTAAAAAAATCTGATTTTAAGTAGCGTTCTTGCCGGTCGTATTTCCGATAGAAACAAATTGGATCTCGCCGATTTCTGGGGTCCTCTAAAAACTGATTTCAACAAACATACTGACAGACAGATGGACAGCCAGACAGACAGACGGACATAGCTATATCAACTCCGCTACCTATAAGGATCCAGAATATATATACTTTATGGGGTCGCAAAATTATATTATAGAAATTACAAACGGAATGACAAACTTATATATACCCTTCTCACGAAGGTGAAGGGTAAAACAAGTAGGAGTGCTGAGCACGGCTATGACGAATCGTATATACCCTTTACTATAGCGTATTTTAAAAAATATATATAGTTTTTACACCCTTCATCTTCGTGAGAAGGGTATGTATAAGTTTGTCATACCGTCTGTCTGTCTGTCTGTCTGTCTGTCTGTCTGTCTGTCTGTCTGTCTGTCTGTCTGTCTGTCTGTCTGTCTGTCTGTCTGTCTATCTATCTATCTATCTATCTATCTATCTATCTATCTATCTATCTATCTATCTATCTATCTATCTATCTATCTATCTGTCTGCCTGTCTGTTGGAATCAATTTTCTGACAATTGTTACTGTTTTGTGTTTAGTTACGCCTAAACTCCTCTGAAAAGTTTTTTCAACATACATAGATAGACGGACGAAAATTATAAAACCGACTTCTCCAGGATAAGGATCCATATCTAGGATTAAGAAACTTTATAGAGATGGAAAATTATATTGAGAAAATTACGGTGACGTGTCATAATATTCATGGACACAAAGTGTTAAGAAAAAACTTAATTTTCTGAATTCGGTTAATATTAATTTTAATATTAAGGATCCTAAAGTAAACGACTAAAGGAATTGTATGAAAATTCCAACCATTTTTTAATTTAAAAATTCATTTTATTTGATTTATATCCAGATTTAAATAGATTTATTTAATCTAAATCAAAGTATAAAAAATATTAAAGCGAAAAAAAGTAAAAATGATCAAAAGAGAAAGAACAAAAAACCTTTAGGATAAAAAAGTTATCCATTCATATAATATAATAGAGTATTGACGACAACACAATCATTATTCAATTAAATAAAAATCAAATTAATGTAATGTTGGTAATTTTACACTTAATGACATTATCATTGACGGCTGAATGGCCGCTATATACATATGTATATATATATTTCTTTGTCTGTAGCCCCAGCGATACAAACCAAGTACATAAACGAATAAAAAATAATAAAATTAAATTAAAAAAAATGCAAGTTATTGTCATTCCAAGTGTGCTCTTGAAACAGGTTACTGTCTCTATCTCTTTGATATCCTTGTATAAGTAAAATAAATTATACAGGATAGCGCACTATGGCTCTGAATTTTATAAATTTTACTGAAATTATTTGCAAGTGTAAGGAATTTAATTTTAAATTAAAATTAAAAAATATTGCAGTTTTAAAATTTGGAAAAAATATCATTTACTTACATAACCCACTGTGCCGCTATATATCATTTTAATTTTTTATCTACTATTCTTGGCAACATTTGTTGCTACATTGTATTATGTCTTTATTTATTGAAATATATGTATAACAAATACATGGATTTGTTTATAGCGACAGACTATATGTACAACCATCTTTTGCCGCTATCATGCCTGTAAGGGCATTATGGTCTTGCTTGCAACATTGTATAGATTTGTTGCTACTTAATAATGTTTACCACACACCAGAGAGTAGTGCAAAAAAAGGTCCTACAGCATTGAAAAATAAATACATAAAATAAAAAGTATATAAAATTTATATTGTAAACAAATTGTAAATGTACCTACTACTAGTAGTATTTGTTATTTTATTATATTTTTTTATATCGCTTTTTCTCTCATAAGTACAGAAGGATATTTATGAAATTTTAATAGATATTAAAAAAAGAAGTAAAGAAAAATATCAAATCACATAAAGTGTATAAAAGTATCTTATTTGAATTTCATGTTTAATAGTATGAGAAGATTTAGATAAGAAATATTATTTTCTTAAATATAATACGACACAAACACCTGGAACTGTGATTGCGGCTATATGTAGGGAATAGTAAGAGTGGTTTGATTGTAGCATAACTAGGCTATGAACTAGGTCGATATTTTGAAGTATTCCCGGCAAAAATGAACTTCCGAAGAAGCGAAAAAGAAGTAAAATTTACTTTATGGAAGTACTAAAAAATACCTGCAGATGTGATGATTTTAACACAAGCTTGTCATAGGAGGGGTGTCCTTCTTATTTGATTCCAAATTCACTACTTCTGAAGTCATTCTAAAGAAGAAATTTTTATGTTCTGTTTTTGTAAGCTATTTGGAATTGAAACTATAGTATTATAGAATACAACTAGTTTGACTGTTAAATCATATATAAAGGAGATAAGGAACTGTTCTATGAACTGGAATATGAACTATACTATGAAACATACAATGACTAACCTACAAACTAGACTATGAACCATTACTACTTTTGGCCAAAATAAACTACGAACAAGACTGTGACTAGACTATAGAGTAGACTATAGACTAGACTATAGACTAGACTATAAAATAGACTATAGAGTAGACTATAGAGTAGACTATAGAGTAGACTATAGACTAGACTATAGACTAGACTATAGACTAGACTATAGACTAGACTATAGACTAGACTATAGACTAGACTATAGACTAGACTATAGACTAGACTATAGACTAAACTATGGACTAGACTATAGACTAAACTATGGACTAGACTATGGACTAGACTATAGACTAGACTATAGACTAGGCTATAGACTAGACTATAGACTAGACTATAGACTAGACTATAGACTAGACTATAGACTAGACTATAGACTAGACTATAGACTAGACTATAGACTAGACTATAGACTAGACTATAGACTAGACTATAGACTAGACTATAGACTAGACTATAGACTAGACTATAGACTAGACTATAGACTAGACTATAGACTAGACTATAGACTAGACTATAGACTAGACTATAGACTAGACTATAGACTAGACTATAGACTAGACTATAGACTAGACTATAGACTAGACTATAGACTAGACTATAGACTAGACTATAGACTAGACTATAGACTAGACTATAGACTAGACTATAGACTAGACTATAGACTAGACTATAGACTAGACTATAGACTAGACTATAGACTAGACTATAGACTAGACTATAGACTAGACTATAGACTAGACTATAGACTAGACTATAGACTAGACTATAGACTAGACTATAGACTAGACTATAGACTAGACTATAGACTAGACTATAGACTAGACTATAGACTAGACTATAGACTAGACTATAGACTAGACTATAGACTAGACTATAGACTAGACTATAGACTAGACTATAGACTAGACTATAGACTAGACTATAGACTAGACTATAGACTAGACTATAGACTAGACTATAGACTAGACTATAGACTAGACTATAGACTAGACTATAGACTAGACTATAGACTAGACTATAGACTAGACTATAGACTAGACTATAGACTAGACTATAGACTATATAGACTAGACTATAGACTAGACTATAGACTAGACTATAGACTAGACTATAGACTAGACTATAGACTAGACTATAGACTAGACTATAGACTAGACTATAGACTAGACTATAGACTAGACTATAGACTAGACTATAGACTAGACTATAGACTAGACTATAGACTAGACTATAGACTAGACTATAGACTAGACTATAGACTAGACTATAGACTAGACTATAGACTAGACTATAGACTAGACTATAGACTAGACTATAGACTAGACTATAGACTAGACTATAGACTAGACTATAGACTAGACTATAGACTAGACTATAGACTAGACTATAGACTAGACTATAGACTAGACTATAGACTAGACTATAGACTAGACTATAGACTAGACTATAGACTAGACTATAGACTAGACTATAGACTAGACTATAGACTAGACTATAGACTAGACTATAGACTAGACTATAGACTAGACTATAGACTAGACTATAGACTAGACTATAGACTAGACTATAGACTAGACTATAGACTAGACTAGACTAGACTATAGACTAGACTATAGACTAGACTATAGACTAGACTATAGACTAGACTATAGACTAGACTATAGACTAGACTATAGACTAGACTATAGACTAGACTATAGACTAGACTATAGACTAGACTATAGACTAGACTATAGACTAGACTATAGACTAGACTATAGACTAGACTATAGACTAGACTACTAGACTATAGACTAGACTATAGACTAGACTATAGACTAGACTATAGACTAGACTATAGAGACTAGACTAGACTAGACTATAGACTAGACTATAGACTAGACTATAGACTAGACTATAGACTAGACTATAGACTAGACTATAGACTAGACTATAGACTAGACTATAGACTAGACTATAGACTAGACTATAGACAGACTATAGACTCTATAGACTAGACTATAGACTAGACTATAGACTAGACTATAGACTAGACTATAGACTAGACTATAGACTAGACTATAGACTAGACTATAGACTAGACTATAGACTAGACTATAGACTAGGACTATAGACTAGACTATAGACTAGACTATAGACTAGACTATAGACTAGACTATAGACTAGACTATAGACTAGACTATAGACTAGACTATAGACTAGGACTATAGACTAGACTATAGACTAGACTATAGACTGACTATAGACTAGACTATAGACTTAGACTATAGACTAGACTATAGACTAGACTATAGACTAGACTATAGACTAGACTATAGACTAGACTATAGACTAGACTATAGACTAGACTATAGACTAGGACTATAGACTCGACTATAGACTAGACTATAGACTAGACTATAGACTAGACTATAGACTAGACTATAGACTAGACTATAGACTAGACTATATGACTAGACTATAGACTAGACTATAGACTAGACTATAGAGCTAGACTATAGAAGACTATAGACTAGACTAAGACTAGACTATAGACTAGACTTAGACTAGACTAGACTACTAGACTATAGACTAGACTATAGACTAGACTATAGACTAGACTATAGACTAGACTATAGACTACTATAGACTAGAATAGACTACTAGACTAGACTATAGACTAGACTATAGACTAGACTATAGACTAGACTATAGACTAGACTAGACTAGACTAGACTATACTAGACTATAGACTACTATAGACTAGACTATAACTAGACTATAGACTAGACTATAGACTAGACTATAGACTAGACTATAGACTAGACTATATAGACTAGACTATAGACTAGACTATAGACTAGACTATAGACTAGACTATAGACTAGACTGTAGACTAGACTATAGACTAGACTATAGACTAGACTATAGACTAGACTATAGACTAGACTATAGACTAGACTATAGACTAGACTATAGACTAGACTATAGACTAGACTATAGACTAGACTATAGACTAGACTATAGACTAGACTATAGACTAGACTATAGACTAGACTATAGACTAGACTATAGACTAGACTATAGACTAGACTATAGACTAGACTATAGACTAGACTATAGACTAGACTATAGACTAGACTATAGACTAGACTATAGACTAGACTATAGACTAGACTATAGACTAGACTATAGACTAGACTATAGACTAGACTATAGACTAGACTATAGACTAGACTATAGACTAGACTATAGACTAGACTATAGACTAGACTATAGCTCTACAGACTAGACTATAGACTAGACTATAGACTAGACTATAGACTAGACTAGACTAGACTATAGACTAGACTATAGACTAGACTATAGACTAGACTATAGACTAGACTATAGACTAGACTATAGACTAGACTATAGACTAGACTAGACTAGACTATAGACTAGACTATAGACTAGACTATAGACTAGACTATAGACTAGACTATAGACTAGACTATAGACTAGACTATAGACTAGACTATAGACTAGACTATAGACTAGACTATAGACTAGACTATAGACTAGACTATAGACTAGACTAGACTAGACTATAGACTCTATAGACTAGACTATAGACTAGACTATAGACTAGACTATACTAGACTATAGACTAGACTATAGACTAGACTATAGACTAGACTATAGACTAGACTATAGACTAGACTATAGACTAGACTATAGACTAGACTATAGACTAGACTATAGACTAGACTATAGACTAGACTATATACTAGACTATAGACTAGTATAGACTAGACTATAGACTAGACTATAGACTAGACTATAGACTAGACTATAGACTAGACTATAGACTAGACTATAGACTAGACTATAGACTAGACTATAGACTAGACTATAGACTAGACTATAGACTATAGACTAGACTATAGACTAGACTAGACTAGACTATAGACTAGACTATAGACTAGACTATAGACTAGACTATAGACTAGACTATAGACTAGACTATAGACTAGACTATAGACTAGACTATAGACTAGACTATAGACTAGACTATAGACTAGACTATAGACTAGACTAGACTATAGACTAGACTAATAGACTAGACTATAGACTAGACTATAGACAGACTATAGACTAGACTATAGACTAGACTATAGACTAGACTATAGACTAGACTATAGACTAGAATATAGACTAGGACTATAGACTAGACTATAGACTAGACTATAGACTAGACTATAGACTAGACTATAGACTAGACTATAGACTAGACTATAGACTAGATTATAGACTATATTATAGACTAGACTATAGGCTAGACTATAGACTAGACTATAGACTATACTATACTAACTCATTTACAAATTAGACAATGAATTAGACCACGAACAAAAACATGAACACGACAATGAACTAAATGAACTATAAACTAAGCTTCGAGTTTGACTATGAACTGGACTATGAAGTGCAATATAAACTAAACTATAAATTAGAAAATGAACTATACTATGATCTAGATTATGAACGAGAATACGAACTAAACTACAAATTAGACTAAACTACAAACTAGGTTACGAACTTGACTATAAATTCAACTACGAACTAAAATATGAACTCGACAATGAACAAAATGAACTAGAAACTAAGCTTGAGTTAGACAATGAACTGGACTACGAAATGCACTATGAACTACACAATTTAGTAGGCTACGAATTAGATAATGAACTGGATTATAAACTAGACTATGAGATTAACTATTAGTTATACTACGAACTAAAGTATGAACTCGACAATGAACTAGAAACTAAACTTTGTGATTTTATTGACTTAAACCTATTATTTAGTTTATTGACAGTATACTACAATATATAATAAAAATTCAGTTTAAACGAATTAATACAGGACCTAATACAGGGCTTGTATCATCTACCCATTTTGATTAGAACTCAATATTATGATAAATATCATATTATGATTGAAATGTTAACAATTGATTTATAAAAAATTTCACTTTTGGGTTTTTTACTAAAAATTTCCGTTACAATAAACCTTATGTTCAGATAATAAAGTCTCTAAATATTGGCCAGAATGTTGTTTATGGCTAAATAAAAATACAACCAAAAAATGTCAAGAAATACATCAAGGAAATACCCAACAATAACAATAAACAATTTTGAAACTAACAAACAAAGGGAAAAAAAGTAACAACAATTGTTATCAATTTAAAATAAGACAGGCACATACGTTGGCTTAAAGGCATACACATACAAAAACTAACAGTGTTTTAGTAGTTGTAGAAAATGTAGTAATATTTGGTAGTAAAAAAACCATTTGATGGTACCAAGGCTTTTACAGAAAAAAACTTTTGAAATAGTATAGTGAAACTTTATAAAAAACTATAAAATTTAACAAAGTTTATAGAGTTTCTTCCAACGACTGTATAGGAAAAATATATATAAACAACTTTGTAGCAAAGTCATCTAATGTAGTAAAACAAAGAGGTGGTAGAAATGGAAGTAGTAAAATAATAAGAAAATTTCTCAAGTTTTCCACAATTTACTGCAAAAACAAAAACCCAGAGATAATCAAAATCAACTTCACAAACATGCAAACGCCTTAAAGCATACTATGAAATATTAAATACAAACATACATTGTACATATGTTTATGTTTTTTGAATATAAATTCTGTTAAACAAGTTTGCATAGCTGTAACAGTATATGTTTACTTAAGAATGTATGTATGTTTGTATGGATATGTACTTGTTCGAATAATTGTATTATAACTACAATATTTTCTTTTCTCTTTATTTATTTTTGTTTTTTTTTTTGTTGTTTTGTTTTCCTTCAAAAAATAAATAACAAAACAATTGCATATTTTTGTGCGTATTCATATGTATATTGTATGTATATGAAAACTTTATTTTATAGAAACATTTCACCTGGATGCAACATTTGTTTTTCATTTCATTCTTAGTTTAAATACCATCATTCTTTCTCTTACTCATCCTTCAGCTGTTCCTCTCTTTCTCCTATCATCTCCTTAGTTTTGCAAACAATTCCTGCCAGGTATTAATATTTTTTTTTTTGTATGCAACAAGAGGAGGTTAAATCAACAACAGAATAGAAATTGCAATTTTATTCCCAGCAATTTTTGTCTGTATATAAGAGCAAGTGAGTGTGTGTATGTGTGTGTAAATACATATAAATTTACCTTGATTTTCAATGTTAAAACCATGAAATATCAAGGTTTTAACAGAGTTGAATATTAAAAATAAAAAACAACAACAAAAATTATTTCAACAAAAAGAACCTAGAGAAATAACATAATTTAAGCATAAAAATGAAACTTTATTTTTCGCATGGTTTTTGTTGCTGTCGATAAAAATAAGATTAAACATGGGGATTTGCAAATATAATTTTAGAGAATTTTATTTTTCTAAGGTAGAAAAAATAGAAAAAAATTTATTGTCAGGGTGTGCTATCAATTGGTTTATAATTTGTTTAAAAATTTGATTAGAAATTAGAATTCTTTAGCTGCGAAATGAGCTAACTCAACTCTTTTGTTAGTGTAGGGTCAATTATGGACCCTCATACTCATGAGAGAGTATTTTTCCGTTACCAGCCGATATAGAGAGTAAACTAAGCTTGTAATGTTTTAATAATAATGTCTGACACTTCCCTCTATATCTCTCTCTCTTTCGGCAGAAAGTGAGCTCATGATAGAACATAGTGCCGATACCAGCTCTGTTTATCTCTCGCTAGTTTACTTTTTCTCTCTCTCTCTCTCTCTTTTAATTGGGATTAAAAAGAGAAAAAGTTCGAGCACTTCCTCGGGTTTAGAGAACGGTTTAAAGATCATTATGTGAACATGATTTGGACGAAACCAATTGTATCGAAGGTAGATTCTCGAATGGTTGTCTAAGAAGTGGAGATACTCAATTATGGACCAATTTTTTGCAATTTCGTAGAGAGATTTTAAATTTAAAATCATCATTCTACTGGTATTTTTAAGCCAGTTATGAATGTTAACCTGGTTGGAGTTTGACTGATTACTATTAACCATTTTCTACTTATTTTTTTGCTTCTTTGGAAGTTATTTTTTGTTATATGAAAAATTCAAAAGATTTTATGTTTTTTTTTGCAAATTTGTGTTATTTTAAATTTATTCAATATTTTTAAGAATTCTCAAACAATGTAATTGTTTATATAAAAAAAAAGTCATTTAACATCTGCTACTATCTGCGTTTGATGGGTTAATATTAATCATCAACTTCGACATCATTGGCAGACCTCATCAGATCAACAATAACGTGAATAGCATTTTACCTATTTAATCAATACATACATACAAACACACCTACATATACTAAATTCATACATAAATAAACATAACGTCAGCTGAAAGGCAAAAAACTTTAGGATCCTAAAATAAAGCGGAATCGAATATGCTATGTCCGTCTGTCTTCCTTTTCGTCTCTATGTTGAAATCAGTTTTCTAAAGATCCCAGATATAATTGAGATCCAAATCTTCAATAATTCTATAAGATATACTTTTCAGGAGTTTTGTATTAAAAAATCAGCAAAATTTTTGCATAATAAACGGATATCGAAGCAAAGTACCAAAAAAAAAAACAAGAAAATATTGTCAAAAACTACAAATTTTAGTTTACGAACAAAAACAATAACAACATATAGCAATTTTGTGTTAAGTGAATCAAAGATAGTATCAGATAGTGGACCAGACACAAATTTTCAGCTCTATCGGGCAAGAACTGCCGGAATTATAGGGAGTCAAATTCGGACATTTTGGTCATACAGGGTGTTTTTCAAATGAGAGTAAATTTTCACCTATACAGAGGGAAAAGGAAATATACACGCCTGGTATCAAATTGTTACCAAAGAGTTTATAATTTTTCAATAACATCCATTGTCAAAGTATATATGTACATACGTACGACAACACTATGTAATGTTGACAACGCAACATTGTCAACATTGCAACAATTCGTTCACTATTGACAATCAATCCGTTGCCAATAGTGAGCTTACATTTAGACAACGGATGTGTATAAAATTTAGATTTCGACAACGAATTGTTGCAATGTTGTCAACATTACATAGAGTTGTCGTACGTATGTATGTATATACTTTGACAACGGATGGTATTGAAAAATTATAAACAGTTTGGTGTCAATTTGGTACCAGGCATGTATATTTCTTTTCTCTCTTTTTTTGTCAAACTAAGCACAAGAACAAAATATGCCGTTTGAAACTTCAGAATACGATTGTACGAACCGCTCTTTCTTCTTTCTTTTACCCTTTAGTAGTTCGCTGTACGCGTCTCATAACAATTGTTTAATAACAAATAGAACAACAATAAATAGCAACAACATTTTCAAATTGCAATTTGATGATGCATAAATATAAAGCAGCAGCAATAACAACAACACTTTTAAATTAAGAAAACACAAATAAATAGTGATAATTAATGAGAGAGAGAAAAAAAAATACAATACTAATTATCAACATTAATAATGATAAACAGAAAACGTATGAATAAAACAACAACAATAACAGTAGTAGTAAATTTGACGTAGTATTTTAACAATAACAAAATAACCCAGCAAACAATAAAGGTCTGATTTAAAAAATAGGGAAATGTAGTGAAAAGAAATAACAATAATATTTATGTATGTTGAAATCGTTCTCAATTTGATAAGATGTTTTTTTTTCAGATTTTTGTGTTTATGTTTGCTGGGTTATTGACACACACTCACTTCTTCACATTAAAACAGTTGGCATTTAAATTAAAATAATAAACAGATGTTAAAAGACCTCTTAGAAGAGAGGTTTGTGAGGGTGTTGGGTATTGTTGTTATAGGGTGGGATCGAGCAATTGCATGATCAATCGTTTTGTTTTTATATATTGTATTCATAGTACTATTTTTTCTAGGTCTAAGAGTATATTTTTATACATTGTTCTTAAAAGAAAGGGAAATCAATGTTATGTTTTCTGTTTACACCATTTCCAATCGAAATTTGAAAAGTTTAAAAAGCGATTTTTGGCAAATCTATAAAAATTGTTTAGATATTTGAAATGAATCGAAATAAACGCTATTCCAAAAAAACTAGCTCTATATTTGTAAGGCGATAAGCTGGAAAGACAAAATGCTCAAGAGAGAGTGCTTTGCCGATACCAGTCGATATAGAGAGTAAACTAAGTTTCTAATGTTTTAAATAAAAATGTCTAACCCTTCTCTGTATATCTCTCTCTCTCTCTCTCTTTCGGCAAAAAGTGAATTCATGATAGAACATATCAGCTCTGGTTAGCTTCTGCTAGTTTACTTTTTCTCTTTCTTTTTTAATTGTGATTAAAAAGAGAAAAAGTCCAAGCACTTCCTCGGGTTAAAAGATCGGTTTGAAGATCATTATGTGAACATGAACATTCCCTGTATATCTCTCTCTCTTTCGGCAGAAAGTGAATTCATGATAGAACATACCAGCTCTGGTTTACTTTTTCTCTCTCTCTTTTAATTGGGATTAAAAAGAGAAAAAGTTCGAGCACTTCCTCTGGTTTAGAGATCGGTTTAAAGACATTATGTGAACTCGATTTGCACGAAACCAATTGCATCGAACGTAGTTTCTCGAATGATTGTCTAAGAAGCGGAGATACTCCCATTAACTCAAATGAGGAGGAGGTGGAAAATACCCTTTTAAGGGGTGCAACGCTAATGCTGACAACGTCTTCGAAGCTGATGATTCTTATGCAATATACAAGACGCCACCTGTACTTCGAGTACTTGCGGTAAACGTTCTTCTATATTCTTGCGTTGCGACTCTTTGGCAACCACTACTTTGTCAAGTGGTGGTGTATTTGGGGCGGTAAGGGTCCCTTGACTTGCTTGTATTAACTTATATGTGTTCAGATATTATTCCCACGTTCTTCTATATTCTTGATTTGCGACTCTTTGCCAACCACTTCTTTGTCAAGTGGTGGTGCATTTGGGGCGGTAAGGGTCCCTTGACTTGCTTGTATTAACTTATATGTGTTCAGATATTATTCCCACGTTCTTCTATATTCTTGATTTGCGACTCTTTGCCAACCACTTCTTTGTCAAGTGGTGGTGCATTTGGGGCGGTAAGGGTCCCTTGACTTGCTTGTATTAACTTATATGTGTTCAGATATTATACCCATCGATTAAAGACGCAGTTCAAAGGACTCCGAATATTGTGTACGCTCGATATCGAGTCAAGCGCGTAGATTAAGTGGTTGTATAGGTCGTATAGGACATATCAACTAAGAAAGTAGTAATCTAGAGTCCAGTTACTCGGTTCTGCTTGTAATAACTTTAAAAAATGGTTCTGTTACTTTGAGAGAAAGATTTAAATATGAGATAAATAAGAGATTTAAAATATAATAAGTATGGCAACTTATTAGAGAATAGACACCGATTCCGGTTGTTTAAATCAAGTACAAAAACACTTTTTCAAAAATTTGTTTAACCCAGAAATGGTGTTGAATATTTTTTTTTTATTCATAGTAAATATTTTCTTTTTTTATCAAACTTGTACTAGAAGTAGAAAATAAAATATGTTCTGAAAAAAATTTTTTTAATTCTTTTCATCAAATTTCAATTGTTTTCTCAAACAAGTGATTAGTTTGTGTTTACATTGAAGACAACAACAACAGCAGCAGCAACAATATAATGTGCTGTTTCTCTACAACAATTAATTGAAATGTTTATAATTTTGTATTTTGTTTTTTCTGTTTTAAAAACATTTGCCCTGGTTGTATGAGGCAAAACAATTTATAAAGTCGATAAAATCGTGTTGTACATGTTGTAGTTTTTGTCGAATAAAAAATAAAAGTTGTGTGAAAAATATCTGAAAAAACAATTGATTTATTTTAGTTTATTTTTAACAACTTTATAGAGAATGGTGTGAAAAAATATTATGAAATTTTAATAAAACGTGGTACTTGCCCGTTAATGATACTGCTTGTTGATTAACATGATTTAGAAAGTTTGCTTTTTAATTAATTAATGCCTTAAGTATGTTGTTTGGGAGTAAACTCAAGGTTAAGTTTTAAAAACAAATATTTGGCATAAAACTGTTAAAGAAAAGTGTTAAATAAATAGTTCATTGAACTAAATTTTTTTTAAGAAATCAAAACTATTTTTATGATATTTAAGAAAAACATAAACAATTGAAAAATATAAATAAATTAAAATTTCGTTAATAAAACTGCTTGTTTAAAAAAAGTTTCAGTGAAATCCCAAAGTTTAAAAAAACTATGATTAAACTTTTATAAAACTAACAAAAATTTTGCAAAATTTCTTTACAGAATTCCTTAAAAATTACACCAAATCTAAAAAAAAATAAATTAATCAAAACTCGCATTATAATCAAAATAAAGTTTTATTAAAAAAAAAAAAAAAAAAAAAAAAACTTTTTTTAAAAAAACCATAATACTTAATACATAAGCAAAAAATGTTACAACGGCTATGATTGCAACGCTTTTTATAATATTTGCATTTATACGGGCGTTTCCCTGGAGCAGACGGCGGGCTTACAGTGATTCATCTCAACAGCCCACAGAAGCCGATATTGAAGCCTCCCATAACCCACCGTCCCTGACACAAACCAATCCAGATGTACAGACTACAGTGCCAACGACAGAACATCAATTAACAAACCTCAGCAGCAGCAACTCCCCTCCCATAACTACTACTACTAACACCACCACCACTACCTCCTCCAACTCTCCACAGGGCTCTAGCGATAATGTGCCCCGTAAAGCCTCTACAACACGTCGTAAATCCTCCAAATCTATTAAATCCCATGAAGTAACATTTAGCGGTAGTGTGGGTGGTGGTGACAGTGATTCGGAACGTACACCCACCTCTTCCAGAACAAATAGATTAGTTAGACAACCTAGATCATTTACTGGTATTACTACCAGTCCGTCCAGAGCCACCTCACCCGAAAGTAATAGTTCTTCAAATTACTATCGTTCTGCCTTGAGTTCCAGAAGCCAACTAACACGTGCTTCCTCCGATTACGAAACAGCAGCTAGTGATTTCTATAACGCCCCCCGTTCAAAATCATCGGCGGAACGTGATTTACACGAAACCAATGGCATCGAACGTAGTTCCTCGAATGGTTATCTAAAAAGGGGTGACACTCTCGTTAACTCGGATGAGGAGGAAACGGAAAACTATCGCTTAAGGGGAGCAGGTGCTGATGCTGACAACGAAGCCGAAGCTGATGATTCTTATGATCGTGATACCGAGGAATTCTATAGTAATATACAAGACGCCGCCGGTACTTCGGGTACACGCAGTAAACGTTCTTCTCTATTCTCGCGTTCCGACTCTTCGGCCACCACTACTTCTTCGAGTGGTGGTACTTTTACGGGCGGTAAGAGGCGTTCGACTGCCTCGATTATATCAACTTCCATGTGTTCAGATATTATACCCATCGATCGTAGACGTAG
Source organism: Lucilia sericata (assembly GCF_015586225.1). Taxonomy (NCBI): domain Eukaryota; kingdom Metazoa; phylum Arthropoda; class Insecta; order Diptera; family Calliphoridae; genus Lucilia; species Lucilia sericata. Next base: position 133,343 of record NW_023994450.1, read on the forward strand.
TTCAACGGCCACGGAATATAGTGTGCGTTCTGTGTCGAGTCAACCGCGTAGATTAAGTGGCCGTATACGTCGTCATATATCGCGTATGACGATCGCGGGAGCTAGAAGGCGTACAACGGGCAGGTATATACTTATATATGAGAAATGTTTTGTAATTTATTAAGTTTTGTGATTTGAACCTAGTACAACATAATGGACCTTACTTTACTGAATTGATGCAAAACGCCACCTTTTTTGAACTCATTAAATGAACTCCTTAAAGGTCGGTCAAGACAAAAAACGTTGTTAAAACCAACAAAAGTACTTTCGGCGAATGAAAACTCGTAAAAAAACTTATATTTTATCAAAATATTTTATTTTTTCAAAAATGTTTATTTTTATTCAAAAACTTTTAGTTAAAATTATGTTCATACATATCTCTGCCATTACTACGAACCATTTTCCTTTTGCCACTTCACATGTCTCTCCATCAAGTCCAAACTCAAAGGCTTCACCTGTTTAAAAGCATTTTCGACGGGTATTTCTTCAACAGCTTTCTCCCCCTTTAACTTAACTTTAGTTATTTTCCTAACCGTTTGCATGGCAATTTCTTTGCAAGCCAAACGTATTTCATCCCCAGTAAATCCTTCTGACATTGTCACCAACGTAGACATTTGCTGTTCCGTAAGTTTAACATTCAAAGGCAATAGTTTACCAATCAACATCGCCCTTTCCACCTCATTGGGCAGTTGCACTAGAACTTTCTTTTCAAATCTTCGCAAAAAAGCTTGATCAATTTCCCAGGGCAAATTGGTGCTAGCCAAGATAAACAAGCCCATAGTGGATTGTTCCAAACCATCCATTAGTTGCAGCAATTCATTTTTGAAACGTTTAGAAGACTCATGATCAGCACAACGATCACGTTTGGAAGTAAGACCCTCAATTTCATCCAGGAATATTATAGAAGGAGCCTGTTTCAAGGCCACATGGAATAATACTTTTAACAATTTCTCCGACTCACCACGCCATTTGGACACCACTATACTGGAGGTTATATTAAAGAAGGTAACTTTTTGTTTCGTTTCCGAGTACAATACCTTTGCCAGCAAAGTTTTGCCACTACCGGGGGGACCATGCAATAAAACCGAACGCCAAGGTTTTAAACCGTTATTAAAGAGTTGAGGATAATTGAGAGGCATTAACACCGCCTCCTTTATCACTTCCACTGCCTTATTGTTGCCACAAATATCCGACCATTTTAATTTTAAATCATCATTTATAATAGTGGATTTAACAAGTTCAGCTAGATTTTGCCATTCTTGGCAACTTAACAATAAATCACTATTAGCTGAAGGACAGCCATGTTGTATTTCCTGTAAACGGGTCAAAGATTGTGTATCCGTTTCGCTAAGTTGTTCTTTTTCTTTTGCATGGTATTCTTGCTGTTGTTGTTGTATTTGTGGTTCATTTCTCAATTGTGTAGCCATTTTCTTAACCGTTACTTGCAGGTCATTAACATCAAATGTTGTGCCAGCGTTGGTAGCCGCCTTAACATTTTGTGACGTCGTCTCCACTTCCGTTGCTGTCTGCTGCTGTTGTTTGGTTTTCTTCCTTTTGACTGCCAGTTCCAACTTTAGGGGCTGTTGTTGCTGTTGTTGTTTTTTCAATATTCTTGGATATTTGCCAAATTTCAATTGATAATAACTGGCATATTCCAAATAAATGCCATCCAAGTCTATATTGTCGCACAATTCATATTCATCGCTCAATTTGGCCTCGTTTTTTAAGGCTGCCGCCGTGCCATAAAAACCATTATCATTTAAATAACGTTGCACTAGATATAATAAATTCTTACGTCTCGCATGGATATTGCGTATTTCTTCATCTTTGGACATGTTTGTTTTTTATAAAAGAATTTATTTTTTTCTTCAGTCTCTTTTTTATAAAAAATAGAAAAATGAAGTAACAATTTATATTTTGTTTATTTTTGTTTGTTTTTTATACAAAATATATTTTTTTATTCCGTTTTTAAATTTTGTTTTACAAAGTTGTGTTTTTCCTTTTGGCTGTTTACAAAAAATAGTGTTTCAACAAACTAAAAAATACAATTTTTATTTTGTGTCCTTTTGTTTGAGCAGTCAGTTGTTATTTTGCAAATAAGTGGAAAAGAATGAATGTCTTGTTATTTGGTTGTTTCTTTGGCAACTTTTGTATTTTATTATTAGTATACAGTTAAGCCTTTAAGAACGGCTACTTCAGTTCTAGTTCGGTTCTATTTCTAGTTCGGTTCTAGTTCAGTTCAGTTCTAGTTCAGTTCTAGTTCAGTTCTAGTTCAGTTCTAGTTCAGTTCTAGTTCAGTTCTAGTTCAGTTCTAGTTCAGTTCTAGTTCAGTTCTAGTTCAGTTCTAGTTCAGTTCTAGTTCAGTTCTAGTTCCGTCTAGTTCATTAGTTCAGTTCTGTCAGTTCTAGTTCAGTTCTAGTTCAGTTCTAGTTCAGTTCTAGTTCAGTTCTAGTTCAGTTCTAGTTCAGTTCTAGTTCAGTTCTAGTTCAGTTCAGTTCTAGTTCAGTTCTAGTTCAGTTCTAGTTCAGTTCTAGTTCAGTTCTAGTTCAGTTCTAGTTCAGTTCTAGTTCAGTTCTAGTTCAGTTCTAGTTCAGTTCTAGTTCAGTTCTAGTTCAGTTCTAGTTCAGTTCTAGTTCAGTTCTAGTTCAGTTCTAGTTCAGTTCTAGTTCAGTTCTAGTTCAGTTCTAGTTCAGTTCTAGTTCAGTTCTAGTTCAGTTCTAGTTCAGTTCTAGTTCAGTTCTAGTTCAGTTCTAGTTCAGTTCTAGTTCAGTTCTAGTTCAGTTCTAGTTCAGTCTAGTTCAGTTCTAGTTCAGTTCTAGTTCAGTTCTAGTTCAGTTCTAGTCAGTTCTAGTTCAGTTCTAGTTCAGTTCTAGTTCAGTTCTAGTTCAGTTCTAGTTCAGTTCTAGTTCAGTTCTAGTTCAGTTCTAGTTCAGTTCTAGTTCAGTTCTAGTTCAGTTCTAGTTCAGTTCTAGTTCAGTTCTAGTTCAGTTCTAGTTCAGTTCTAGTTAGTTCTAGTTCAGTTCTAGTTCAGTTCTCAGTTCTAGGTCAGTTCTAGTTCAGTTCTAGTTCAGTTCTAGTCAGTTCTAGTTCAGTTCTAGTTCAGTTCTAGTTCAGTTCTAAGTTCAGTTCTAGTTCAGTTCTAGTTCAGTTTTCTAGTTCAGTTCTAGTTAGTTCTAGTTCATTCTAGTTCAGTTCTAGTTCAGTTCTAGTTCCGTTCTAGTTCAGTTAGTTCAGTTCTAGTTCCGTTCTAGTTCAGTTCTAGTTCAGTTCTAGTTCAGTTCTAGTTTCAGTTCTAGTTCAGTTCTAAGTTCAGTTCTAGTTCAGTTCTAGTTCAGTTCTAGTTCAGTTCTAGTTCAGTTCTAGTTCAGTTCTAGTTCAGTTCTAGTTCAGTTCTAGTTCAGTTCTAGTTCAGTTCTAGTTCAGTTCTAGTTCAGTTCTAGTTCAGTTCTAGTTCAGTTCTAGTTCAGTTCTAGTTCAGTTCTAGTTCAGTTCTAGTTCAGGTTCTAGTTCAGTTCTAGTTCAGTTCTAGTTCAGTTCTAGTTCAGTTCTAGTTCAGTTCTAGTTCAGTTCTAGTTCAGTTCTAGTTCAGTTCTAGTTCAGTTCAGTTCAGTTCTAGTTTCAGTTCAGTTCTAGTTCAGTTCTAGTTCAGTTCTAGTTCAGTTCTAGTTCAGTTCTAGTTCAGTTCTAGTTCAGTTCTAGTTCAGTTCTAGTTCAGTTCTAGTTCAGTTCTAGTTCAGTTCTAGTTCAGTTCTAGTTCAGTTCTAGTTCAGTTCTAGTTCAGTTCTAGTTCAGTTCTAGTTCAGTTCTAGTTCAGTTCTAGTTCAGTTCTAGTTCAGTTCTAGTTCAGTTCTAGTTCAGTTCTAGTTCAGTTCTAGTTCAGTTCTAGTTCAGTTCTAGTTCAGTTCTAGTTCAGTTCTAGTTCAGTTCTAGTTCAGTTCTAGTTCAGTTCTAGTTCAGTTCTAGTTCAGTTCTAGTTCAGTTCTAGTTCAGTTCTAGTTCAGTTCTAGTTCAGTTCTAGTTCAGTTCTAGTTCAGTTCTAGTTCAGTTCTAGTTCAGTTCTAGTTCAGTTCTAGTTCAGTTCTAGTTCAGTTCTAGTTCAGTTTCAGTTCAGTTCTAGTTCAGTTCTAGTTCAGTTCTAGTTCAGTTCTAGTTCAGTTCTAGTTCAGTTCTAGTTCAGTTCTAGTTCAGTTCTAGTTCAGTTCTAGTTCAGTTCTAGTTCAGTTCTAGTTCAGTTCTAGTTCAGTTCTAGTTCAGTTCTAGTTCAGTTCTAGTTCAGTTCTAGTTCAGTTCTAGTTCAGTTCTAGTTCAGTTCTAGTTCAGTTCTAGTTCAGTTCTAGTTCAGTTCTAGTTCAGTTCTAGTTCAGTTCTAGTTCAGTTCTAGTTCAGTTCTAGTTCAGTTCTAGTTCAGTTCTAGTTCAGTTCTAGTTCAGTTCTAGTTCAGTTCTAGTTCAGTTCTAGTTCAGTTCTAGTTCAGTTCTAGTTCAGTTCTAGTTCAGTTCTAGTTCAGTTCTAGTTCAGTTCTAGTTCAGTTCTAGTTCAGTTCTAGTTCAGTTCTAGTTCAGTTCTAGTTCAGTTCTAGTTCAGTTCTAGTTCAGTTCTAGTTTAGTTCTAGTTCAGTTTTAAATAAGCTTATAAATTATAAATAAATTGTTAACCACCCCTCTTAAACGTTATATAAGGCCTTAGTGTATTCTTTATTATAAATATAGCTGAGGGATGTGTTGTTATAGTAACTTGAAATTTATTACTGGTATTATATGTATATTGTATAGCAAGTAAGTATTCTGTCTTTTTTTAAATTTTTTATTACCCAGACTTCATTTGATATGAGTAAATGTACAGAAAAAAGAAGTAAAAATAATAAAAGAACTTATTTAAGTGTAGGCACATAGTGAGGTTTCTTTTATATTACTCTCAAATAGTAAAAGGATGACAAGGATCTTTGTTTAAAATATATGTATATTTGCATTTTTTTTTTTTTTTTTTTTCTTGAAAATATATACACTTTTTTATGATACATAGTGCATTATAGAATTGCCAAATCATGTAAATGTTTTGTATAGGAGTGTAGGTTTTTGTATGTAACTATAAGAGTAAATATACATATTTGGTCCCTAAATGAAAAAAAAAAAATTGTTTATGGACTATTTACTTTATGAGTTATTGACTAATGGCAATTTTTTTGCAAAAATGATTTATAAAACTTTTTAGTCGGAAATTTAAATTACTTCCGTTGAGCAGAGAAAGGGCCACAACAGAACAAATTATTAAAGGGAAATTGTTTATAAAAACAGAATTAGGTATTAAAAAAGTTGAAGTTTTATGAGAATGGGTTTAATGGAGGTCATTTATAAAAACAGCAAAAAACTTGGCTAAAACCAATTTTAAAGGAAATTTAGGCAATTTTTTATGTTTTATAAAAAATGCTGTTTATTTAGTTTGAAGATTTTTTGGTGAATTTTTTATTAAATATGTTGATACATATTTGCTTAAACTTTGCTTACCCTATAATATCAACAACCAATATATCCTACAAAAAAAAAGAATCCACAAAATTACGATAATTAGCTAACAAAAATTTTACAAATACCATGTATGTATCATTAAATTGAATTGCTATTGATGGATTAGAACCCATAAACATACATACAAAAATGGAAAAATAAAACAGAAATGTTTTTATTCATGTAGTGGCATTTTTCGTAATGCAATTCATTTTATATCCAGGTTCTCCGCACCCCTTGCATAACCCCTTTTTTTTCCTCTTAAATCCCATTTTTATTATTCATCAATATAATAGAATTTAGAATTTGAGCAAAAATGTTATGCCAAAACATAAAAACTAATAGTATTGTTTGGTTACGTCAATAATTGCAATTGAATACAAAATACTAGGCAGATTTATATTTTTGGGTAAATACAAATTTTTGGCAATTTTTTTTTTTTTCGTTTTATATTTTGAATTTTTGTTAAAAGAAAAAATTTAATGACGCTTGAATATTTGGTAAAACAAAAATGAATTTATTTTTAAAATTGGAAAAAAATATATTATTATTCTTGTGAAATAAATGAAAAAATGTATTAAATAAGAAAATTTTTGTGGACCGATTATATGATGTTGAAATGAATGTCTAAGGCAAATGATTCACGGAAATCGCCAGTATTATATTAACATAATTTCCGAGCCCTATTTTAGGGTCCCATTATATGGGAATAATAATCATTTCGAAAGCATAACAGATGGAATGATTGAAGATTTGGATCCCGAAGTTATTTGCAGCTTTGAAAGACATACAGAAAGACGGAAAGACATAACTTAATTGATTCTGTACCAATTTCTATTCTACCTTGAATCCATTCACACATTATTCTATTTGTTTATGTCTACCATTATCTAATGCTTTTAATTAATAAATTTTCTTTATCATAACCAATTTAAAATCCTTGATAAAAGTCCTTCTAATTCTTAACATTTCTTCATTTTCTTTTATATTTTGTGAAAATCCTTTCAATGATTTTGATATTATTTTCTCAAAACATACTCAAAGTGTGTTTTGTTGTTTTTTGTTAAAGCTTAAAATCTCAATAATAATTTATGCTATAGGATTTCTAAACAAATAACATATAAACAAATAATAACATACACTAAAGCCTATATTTACATGGCGAAACAAAATACATAGCAAATAAATGCAAATAATAGCACTAATTTCTTATTGATTCCACAATAGTTTATAAAACATTGTTACACTTTAAAAGGCGAAAAACCAAAAGTTTCGAATGCTTCAAATAGGTTTAATTACAAATAAATCTAAGACCTTAGTGTATAATAATAAAACTAATAATATTATTAGTTTACCTCCTTGTGTGAGTGCAAAAGTTATTATATCCTTAAAGATAAAAAGAAAGTATAGTGGGGCGAAACTGATCATATAATACCCTACACCTGTTACAAAAATAAAATATGATGTATAAAATATGATGTATATATGATAATGCACCGATGTTAACCATTTTCAATAGGCTTTGTGTCCGGAATCATAGACGATCATGTGCCAAATTTCATTGAATTATCTTCAAAATTGCGACCTGTATTTTGATTACAAGGTTTACAAGCCCTATTCGTCGGGTCCAGTTGTATGGGGGCTATGTGAGGTAATGGACCGATATTAATCATTTTCAATAGGCTTTGTCCCTGTGACAACAGAATTTCGACCTGTAGTTTGATTACAAGGTTTACATGGACGGAAGGACATAGCTAAATTGACTAAGAAAATGATTCTAAGCCGATTGGTATACTTTAACGTGGGTAAAGAACCAATATTATTGTGCGTTACAAACATCAGACCAAACGCAATATACCCTCCCCACTAAAGTGGTGTAAGGTATAAAAATATCATTATTATGACACTCCAAATCATTAACAAATGTGTATGTGTACAAATGTACATACATAAATACTTAAATTTGTATGTTATATGCTTAAGCTTATGAAAGTAGTAGAATTTTTTTGTCTAAAACATAAAATGAAGCAATTATCTAGTATTATAAACGTATGCACAAAAAAAAAGGAAAAACAACATTGAGTCTTTAAACCTTTTGCTTACTTTCTATAATAAGCTTTTTTCAATAAAATATTTCCTTCTTACTACTACAATGGAAAATAATAATAATAAACTTTAAGTACAAGAAGTATTAAAACATATATGTTTATACATACATATGTATATTATTAAAGTAAACCCAACAGTCCTGAAAGATCAAACCAGTTATCTTTCACTCATTATGTGTCCAAATAACTATCTCCTTTTGCCTAAAAAAATAACTCTTTTTAAAGTAAAATCTCTACACAGAGGGAAAAAGAAATATACACGCCTGGTAACAAATTAATACCAAACTGTTTATAATTTTTCAATACCATCCGTTGTCAAAGTATATACATGACAAACAATACGTTGCCAATAGTGAGCTTACCACGTTTGTTAACATTTAGACAACGGATGTGTATGAAATTAAGATATCGACAACGAATTGTTGCAAAGTTGACAACGTTGCATTGTCAACATTACATAGTGTTGTCGTACGTATGTTATTGAGCAATTATAAACTCTTTGGTGTCAATTTGGTACCAGGCGTGTATATTTCCTTTTCCCTCTGTGTATACTTCACATTATTTAAAAAAACACTCAAATGGTTAGTGACTTCATGCTAGACTACCTGTGGTATGTTAAGTAATCAATAGACTTTTTAACGCTGTACAAAGAACATATCACACTTCCATGAGCCACAAATACATATATAACATAAAATTATGCTAATAAAAAGTCTTCATTTAATATTACAAAGACAAACAAAACTGACAACTGACTCCATACTTGACTACTTGTGATGTGTTGAGTAAACAATTGGCTTCTCTTTGCTATACAATGGACACATAGGTTTACAATAAACCTTAAATGTGTGATTTTAAGTCTCGAGAGTAATTGCCAAAAATATAACAAATTTAATTTAACCATTTTAGCAAATAAGACAAATGGGTTATTAAAAGGGCTATTTCTGTAACACTTAAAACTACTGGGTTTTTTTGTTGAACATGTGTGTGTATTTCTACTATATTCGAGATGCTTGAAAACAAAAGAAAATAAGAAATAATCTCATACATTCATGAGTAAGTAGCATAGACATACTTACAAATAAATGTACATAAACCTATTTGTAATGATCATGTATTATAACAACTACATCTGAGAAATACATTCTGATAGACAGTGAAAGTAATTTAAAAGAGTTTAATCAATCACTTTGTTATCTATCGACTAGTTTATTGACTACTCAATGAACTAGTCAATTATTAAGTCTCTTCACTAGTCTATTTATATCCTGATTATTTTGTTGAATAGTGTAAAGACTAGTCCATATATTAATAATTCTCTACACTATACTAACGACTGGCCTATTGACTAGTCTAAGGACTAGGGTTTGGTCTATTATATTAGCTAATCTTTTGATTATATTCTTCTCTATCCTCTTGACTATTATGAGGACTAGTTTATGAACAAGTCTATTGATTATTATCTTTACTATCCTATTGACTATGGTATTGATTAGTCTAACGACTAGGCTGTAGACTAGTCTATAGACTGGTACATAGGATTAGTCTCTTAACTAGTCTATTTATATCCTGACTATTTTGTTGATTAGTGTAAAGACTAGTCCAAATATTGATTAATCTCTACATTATAGCAATGACTGGTCTATTGACTAGTCTAAGGACTAGTTTTTGGACTAATATATTTACTAACTTTTGATTATAGCCTTCTCTATCCTCTAGACTATTATAAGGACTAGTTTAAGTACAAGTCTAATGATAATTATATTTACTACCCTGTTGTCTATGGTATTGATTAGTCTAATGACTAGGCTGTAGACTAGTCCATAGACTGATACATAGAACTAGTTTATAGACTAGTCTATATACTATTAGCTTGACTATTAAATAATTCACTGACTAAAAGTTATATTGACTAGAATATTGACTGGCCTATTGACTAATATGTGTCAAAGGCCATTTCTTTAAAAAAAATTTCAAATTTAAAAATTTTATTTATGTTTAATTTCCTTTTAAATATTACTTACTTTCTAGCTGATGTTTAATTAATAACAGATTTTTTTTTACATCAACAAATGACCGTGATTAATCTTAAGCAGCCTTAGTCCGAACATAAAATTATAATAAATAATTTTCTCCTTATCTAATTGAAACTAATGGTTGTTCAAGATTTCTTTGAACTTTAACACAAATATAAACATTTGTTATGTTTTAAAACAAAAATAAAATTGCTTTTTTGCCACTTTCAATTACTATAAAAAAAAAAATGATATGGAGAGAGATTGATTTAAATTTTTAAGTTTTCAGTTAAAATTTTAGCTTGAAAACCTTTATAAATTAAAATTGCTTCCCACAAAAGTCTCCTTGTAGAATCTAAACTAACACGTATTAATTGCTGGAATAGTAATAAGAAATTTAGAAATTTCATATCCTTTAATACTACTTCTACTACTACTTAATTGTACATCACTTTTAATTGTGTATGTGTTTAATTATGTATATGTATGTATCTATAAGTGTATGTATGTAAGTTTCCACATGTATGGTTGTATTTTATACAACATGCACTTGTGTTCTACATCTACTTAGCAGAAGTTTACTTATCATGATTGAAACACAAATACATACAAGTACTTTTACATATGTACATACATAGTACGTATGTATGTACCTACATATATACTTATGTATGTTTATGCTCCAGCGCTTGTAAGGACTTTATGTATGAGTGTGTGTATGTGTGTGTTTAAATCCCTGTGTTAGTTAGTGTTAATACTACTAATAATACCTTTTACACAAGTACATACTTATTTTTGCCATCATTTATTGTCTGACTGTGAAATGCATTTAACAAAAATATATTTCTTAAGCTTACATTGTTGTAAGTAAAATTTGAACTTTTACTAATGTACAACAAGTGCTAACAAACGGTGGGGTATAATATAGGGAAATTAATTTACCGGACAGGGTGATAATGACGTTACGCCCGTTTTCTATAGACTAGTTTATAGACCAATCTATGAACTAATCTATCGATTACTTTACTAACCAATGTAGTTTAGTCTATTGACTAATCAACTGACTAGTCAGTAGTTAAGTCCATAGACTAATCAGTAGATTTGTCCGAAGAATAATCAGTAGATTAGTCAAAAGATGAGTCCATAGACTAGTCAATAGATTATTGACTAGACAATTGCCAAATCTAGTGGTTAGTCTTTTGACTAGTCTACTGACTAGTATCTTGTCTATGAACTATAATATATTGCCTAATCTACAGATTAGTCTTTGGACTAGTCTATGGACTTATATATTGCCTAATACGTGGACTATTGAATAATCTATGGACTAATGTATTGACTAGTCTATTGGTTAGTTGATTCACCAGATTACTGACTAGTTAGAGTACTGACTACTATGTCATGCTTTAAGATTGCTGATAGACTAGCCAGATTAGTCTTTGGACTAGTCTATGGACTTATCTATTGACTAATCTGTGGATTAATCTATTGACTAATCTATGGGCTAATCTATTGACTAGTCTATTGGTTAGTTGATTCACCAGATTAGTGACTAGTTAGAGTACTAACTACTCTATGTCATACCTTAAGATTGCTGAAAGACTAGCCAGTAGTCTAGTCAACAGAATAGTCCATACACTAGCCAATTTTTGACTATTGACTAATCTTGGACTAGTCTATTAACAAGTCAGTAGACTAGTCAATGGATTAGTCCGTAGACTAGTTAGGTGATTAGTCTTTTGACAAGTTAAAAGATTAGTATATTGACTAGTCAGAATACTATTGACTAGTCTATTGAAAAGTCGACTGGCCAGTCTTTTGACTAAACTACTGACTAGTATCTTGTCCACTGACTAGTCTATTGACTTGTCTACTGATTACTGATAGTCTTAGTCATGCATTAGTCAGTTTTCAATTGGCTTATCCATGGACTAGTCGACAGTCTATTGACTAAGCAATAATCTAGTCTATCGGCTGTCTATGATCTATTGACAAGTCTTTGCACAACTGGCTAGACTATTGACTCATATATCTGGGGGTAAAGCCAAAGTATCGGGAGTACCGAACATTTGATATGTGGTCTAAATATTGCTTTAGTATCAGAGAGAAATTATTTTTTACTAAGATCTTTTAACAAGTTTTAGAATTACTTTCAACTTTTTACAACATAACAATTTTTGTTATTTTTATATTTATCGCCCCCCCAAATTTCCATTGAGGTCCAATTAGCAAACTTTACATCGGCAAACGACACGTGTAATTTAAAAGACCTCGGGTAAAAGCTTAAATTTGTATTTTGTTAATGATTAAAAATAACTTTGAAATCAAATTATTAAAATTTTCAACACACAAAAACAAAGTGTAAACATTAAGTTAATAATAAAGAATGTAAATTTAAATAAAAATTCTGAAACACAGGGACAGCACATGCGAAATTCAGTTAACAAAAAAATTATTCATGTGTGTGTTTTAAATTGAATGAATGTGTATGAGTACGAAATGAATATGTATTTATGATTATTTAGATAAAATTATACCCAGCAGTAAGGAGTGTCCTCTTAATAGGCTCAAATTTCAAACAAACAACCTGATTTGTTTCACTACAATGGGCGTTATATTATAAATTAAGAAATTTCTGAAAAATATTGTTTTAAAAAGAGTACTTTGACTCCTTATAAAACTGCTGGGATGTTTATGTCTAAAATGTACGAAAGTGTGTGTATGTGTAAAAATTAGTAAATCTCCTGTGTGTATTTAAGAGTAAATAAACAACAAATTATATAAATAAATGTTTTACAAAAGTATCCTTACATACCAACATACATACATATGTATGTATGTATTTAAATATATTTAAAAGTATCTACCTGTAACATAATTTTGAGTTTGGTACAATAATTTGTGCAAAATAACAGATTTAAACGAAAACTTTGTTCAAAAAGTAGACATTTTAACAAATTTATTTATGAACAGGAGCAGAAGATTTAAGTATTGTTGTTCTGTTGTTCTGAAATTCAAAAGTAAATATTTAACTTTACTTGAATAAATATAATTTAAATTTAAGAAATTTTTATTTAACAAAGAAATATTTTTGTGACACTCTCTAGGGACTACTAAACACATACATACACATGTATGTATGTACATAAGTAGTATATACAAAAATAAAAATGACCTTTATCTGTATGCACATACATTAGTTATTTTGTACGTAAATTAATTAATTTTATTAATTAAGGAATTACTTATTTCTTGTTTGTGTTTTCCTTTTTCATCAAACAAACGCTATAATGAATAATTTATTATAAAATCTACTTTATCTTTTTGGTTGGTTTTCTTGTGATTGCACACTGGTACTGGTCAATATACATTTATCCATCTAATATGTTTGTAATTCTAATTTAGTAGAGCATTTGAAATCGATAATAAACCTTAGATTTGTTTTTTATTTATAAAGATGTTTTTTTTTGGCCTAGAGGAAAAGATATTTGTCTATTTAGATCTATTAATAAAATATTATTATTTTCAAATGCTGTAGGGTAATAGTTAAATAGAAATACAAAAATTGAATTAAACATAAAATTTTCTATTTAATATATTTTGCAGCAAAAAATAAACCATTACTTTTCATCAAATTGTGAAGTTTTTAGTTCCGTTGTAGTTCAGTTCTAGTTCAGTTCTAGTTCAGTTCTAGTTCAGTTCTAGTTCAGTTCTAGTTCAGTTCTAGTTCAGTTCTAGTTCAGTTCTAGTTCAGTTCTAGTTCAGTTCTAGTTCAGTTCTAGTTCAGTTCTAGTTCAGTTCTAGTTCAGTTCTAGTTCAGTTCTAGTTCAGTTCTAGTTCAGTTCTAGTTCAGTTCTAGTTCAGTTCTAGTTCAGTTCTAGTTCAGTTCTAGTTCAGTTCTAGTTCAGTTCTAGCTCAGTTCTAGTTCAGTTCTAGTTCAGTTCTAGTTCAGTTCTAGTTCAGTTCTAGTTCAGTTCTAGTTCAGTTCTAGTTCAGTTCTAGTCAGTTCTAGTTCAGTTCTAGTTCAGTTCTAGTTCAGTTCTAGTTCAGTTCTAGTTCAGTTCTAGTTCAGTTCTAGTTCAGTTCTAGTTCAGTTCTAGTTCAGTTCTAGTTCAGTTCTAGTTCAGTTCTAGTTCAGTTCTAGTTCAGTTCTAGTTCAGTTCTAGTTCAGTTCTAGTTCAGTTCTAGTTCAGTTCTAGTTCAGTTCTAGTTCAGTTCTAGTTCAGTTCTAGTTCAGTTCTAGTTCAGTTCTAGTTCAGTTCTAGTTCAGTTCTAGTTCAGTTCTAGTTCAGTTCTAGTTCAGTTCTAGTTCAGTTCTAGTTCAGTTCTAGTTCAGTTCTAGTTCAGTTCTAGTTCAGTTCTAGTTCAGTTCTAGTTCAGTTCTAGTTCAGTTCTAGTTCAGTTCTAGTTCAGTTCTAGTTCAGTTCTAGTTCAGTTCTAGTTCAGTTCTAGTTCAGTTCTAGTTCAGTTCTAGTTCAGTTCTAGTTCAGTTCTAGTTCAGTTCTAGTTCAGTTCTAGTTCAGTTCTAGTTCAGTTCTAGTTCAGTTCTAGTTCAGTTCTAGTTCAGTTCTAGTTCAGTTCTAGTTCAGTTCTAGTTCAGTTCTAGTTCAGTTCTAGTTCAGTTCTAGTTCAGTTCTAGTTCAGTTCTAGTTCTAGTTCAGTTCTAGTTCAGTTCTAGTTCAGTTCTAGTTCTCTAGTTCAGTTCTAGTTCAGTTCTAGTTCAGTTCTAGTTCAGTTCTAGTTCAGTTCTAGTTCAGTTCTAGTTCAGTTCTAGTTCAGTTCTAGTTCAGTTCTAGTTCAGTTCTAGTTCAGTTCTAGTTCAGTTCTAGTTCAGTTCTAGTTCAGCTCTAGTTCAGTTCTAGTTCAGTTTCAGGTCAGTTTTGCTTCATTTCTTTTTAAACTCTAGTTTAAGTATCTTAAATATTTTAAAAGTAAATTCCGCAATTTTTAATCACATTCCCTACATATGAGATATTCTACAATTCCATTTCAATGCCTCTTAAATTCTGCCGTAAAACTTTACTATTTTATTTTCACTGCTAACAGTCCACACTTCAATAAACAATACTTAACAAAAAAAAATTCTTTATTATATTTTTTTCGCCTAAAATAAATAACACTGCTTTTTCTCATTAAGAAAACAACAGGAGTTTCAATAAATTTGTTTTCATTGTTTTCAGTTCCTCCTGCTTATAGTATAGCTATGTAGTGTTTAGTGTATCTTAGAAGGAAAGTTCCTCAAGGAAGACAAAATTCAACAAGGTGTGAAAGTAAAAAAAAAAAGTTTTTTTCTTTTTGTTCTGGTTAAAATAAGTGTGAAGAATTGTGTGTCTATTATTTTCTAAAGATATATACATAGAAACGTCCTTGTTTCACAAAAGATATTTAGTCTTATTAAATAAGACTGGTGTAAGTAGTGTCAACAGCAAGGAAACTGAAACGGAAAGACAGACGGAAAGGCTTTAACAAAAACGCAAGTAAAAGAAGGGAGAACTACATTTTAAAAGAAATAGCAAAAATTTAAAGGAATGAATGATAAAAATAGTAAATAGGAAGACTTTAAAATATATTAATTAATAGAAAATATTCTTGGGGTGTTAAAAATTATGAGATACAATTATTTTATTGCATTATTTAGATAAAATGTATATTAATAAT
Organism: Lucilia sericata; assembly: GCF_015586225.1. Lineage (NCBI taxonomy): Eukaryota > Metazoa > Arthropoda > Insecta > Diptera > Calliphoridae > Lucilia > Lucilia sericata. Next base: position 148,667 of record NW_023994450.1, read on the forward strand.
TTATTTTGTTTTTTACATTTACAGCTTCGATGTAGAAAATGGCCAAAGTGCTCGATCACCGCTTGAAGGCGGCTCTCCCAGCGCCGGTTTGGTTTTACAGAATCTACCCCAACGTCGTGAATCGTTTTTATATCGTTCCGATTCTGATTTTGAAATGTCACCTAAGTCAATGTCCCGCAATTCAAGCATTGCTAGTGAAAGGTAAGTTTTTTTTAAACTTTTTATATTCTAAATTTTATTTTAATTTTAAATAAATATTTAAAACAATTTAATGCCGAACATGCTTTAAAACGCATTTGCAATTTATTTTTATTTTCCTTATATTATTTCATTACAATTTCACTTTTATCATTTCTTTATTACTTTTCCTTTTTGCTATCCAAGAAAAATTTTAAAAAAATATATATTTCAATCAATATTTTCTGTTTTTAAAGTTTCACATTTCATTCATTAATGTGACATAAAAGCATCAAGATTTTTTTCTTTTTTTTTTTTGCAAAAAAGTATATGTTTCTCATTGCTGCATTGTCTATTTGCTCTTACACAATTTCGTTCAAATATCGATACGCTTCACTTCAACTCACTTTCTTCTATGCACTTTACTTTCAAACACCCTTTTAACTATCAAACTTTTTCAATGTGTTTTTAAAAAACTGAAGCACTTTCTGGCTTTATTTTTATATTATAAGAAATATTAAAGAATACGAAAAAATCTTATTAAAATTATGATATTTTAAAGAAAAGAAATTTGTTTAATGTTGGTCCTTCGAACCTTAAAGAAATATTATTATAATAAATATCAGATTATTTACTCAAAGTAGACATTTAGATCTGTATGTTAGAAAGCTTCAATGAATGTAAATTTAAACCTTGGTCCTTCCATCTAAGATTAGACTTAATATGGTCCTTCGCGTCATGAATTGTATGAAAAAATCCAATTAAATTGTAATATATTTTCAAATAAATTTCTCTATTGCTTAAATTATATTTCAATACTTTTTAGTCTGTCAATTAAATATAGTTAAAACTTGTTTTCTCAGAACATTTGTTTAATAAAAAAAGATATTTTTTTTTAAATTTGACAAATATCTAAAAAAAAATGATAATAAAAATATATTTGAAATACACAACAGCAACGAAAAAAATATATAAATAAATACTTGTATATTTTACTACAGCTCATTAAAAATATTTGAATTTATATGACCGCAAGTATTTATTTTTATATTTAGTGTTTTTTATTTGCGTTTTGTTTTGAAAATAAACCAAAAAATACTAAAAACAAATATTTTAAACTATAAAAATTTGTTAAATGTTAGTCTAATGTTTGTGGGTTTGTTACCCACTTGTCGTAAATGCATTAAACTAAAAATTTATACGCTACAAATTGCTTTTGTCTAAGGCCATCAAACACCAGCAACCCCAACTCATACCGTATAAATTTATTAGCTGAAAAAAAACAACAAATTTAAATAAATTTCACAGTTGTAAAATACAGTGGACGTCCAATAGTACGTATACTCTTTATTACGAATATCCAATAATACGAATGGCAAAATTGTTGCATTGTCTACTCTATAGTACGAATAAAGTCACAATTTTTCTGTTCGATAGTACGAATAACGCATTTTTTATGGGAACTTTGGTTTTATTTACGTATGAATGAAGTTTTTATTATGTTTTTATTTTATTATTTCGGTATCATTCACCTTAAGCTCAGTAATTTTGAAGTTTTTTGTATTTATTACAAGTGTTTTGTATTTTTAAAAATCCTATACACACAATTTACTGCATGTATATTTACAAATCAACAATTATTTAGTGTTATTAATTTATTTTATTGGAATTTTGATGACCCAAGAGAAGAAATTAAATTGGATGATAACGCCAATGAGGAAAGTATTTTATTAGTTCCCGACAATAACTCTGCTGAGAACAATATTAAAGCCTCAAAAGTGCTGTTATTGAAAAAGCCGTAAGAATCATTTTACAATGTAATAAACCATCAAAAAAGATGGGGGGTATATTGATTTTGTCATTCCGTTTGTAACACATCGAAATATTGCTCATAGACCCATAAAAGTATATATATTCCGAGTCCTTATTAAATTCTAAGACGATCTAGCCATGTCCGTCCGTCTGTCCGTCCGTCCGTCTGTCCGTCTGTCTGTTGAAATCACGATAGGGACCACACGAGAGGAGCTAGGCAGTTGAAATTTTGCATAAATATTCTCTATTGTTAAGGTTTGTTTGGTATTGAAAATGGGCAATATCGGTCCACTTTTTCGGATAGCCCCCATACAAGTGGACCTCCAAAAAACAGCTTCAACGGGCATAACTGCTTCAGAAGTACAAGTATAGCGATGAAATTCGACATAAATAAGTTCCATATGAGCCAAAATCTTTCTACCAAATTTTTTCAGGATCGGCCCATAAATGACCCTACCCCCCATATAAGGTCCCCTTCTGAAAATGACTTTAACACTCATTACTGGCCACAAAATGCAAGTATAGCGATGAAATTCGACATAAATAAGTTTCATGTGAGCCAAAATCTTTTTACCAAATTTTTTGAGGATCGGTCCATAATTGACCCTACCCCTCATATAAGGTCCCCTTTAGAAAATTACTTTAACACTCATTACTGGTCCAAAAATGCGAGTATAGCGATGAAATTCGGTATAAATAAGTTTCTTACGAACCGAAATCGCTCTACGAATTTTTTTTTAAGATCGGCAAATAAATGACCCTACCCCCCATATAAGGTCCCCTTCTGAAAATGACTTTAACGCTCATTATTGGCTAAAAAATACGAATATAGCAATAAAATTTTACACAATTAAGTTCCTCGCGAGCCAAAATCTTTTTAATAACTTTAATATGGATAGGTCCATAATTGGCCCTTCTCCCCCTATTGGGTCCACTTCAGGAAATAGCTTTAACGCTCATTACTGTCTTAAAAATAAGAGTAAAGCGATGAAATGCTACACACGTAAGTTTCTTACGAGCCAAAATCTCGGTACCAATTTTTTTTTTGGATCGGCCCATAAATGACCCTTCCCCCATATAAGGCCCCCTCTGCAAATAACTATACTGCTCATTACTGGCTTAAAAATATTAATGTAGTGACGAAAATTGACGCACATAAGTTTAATACGTGCCAAAATCTCTCCACTAAATTTAGGGAGGATCGGTCCATAATTTACCCTACCGCCCATACAAGGTTCCCTTTAGAAAATTTCTTAAACGATCATTACTGGCTTAAAAATATGAGTTATAAATACGGTTATGAAATTCGCTCCGAATTTCATGCGGAATGTGTCGGTAATTCACCCTACCCCCCCCCCATATAAGCCACTTTATAAAATTACATGAACGCTAATTGCCGGTATAAAAATGCGAGAACAGCGAATGTAAACAAGTTTTATATGAACCAAAATCAGTCTACAAAAAGTTATGAGGATAGGTCAACAATTGACCATACACCACATATGAGATCCTCTTTAGAAAATTTGATGAAGAAAACTCTGATATTTACAAGTACAGTACAAAATATTAAAAATTAATATTTTGTTAGTTCAAAAGAGCTCGGTCCATAATTGTCTTAAGCTATATTCCAAACAACACCCTGATGTTTATATGGGAGCATTCCTTTTACGGCATACGGTTTGATGGTGGGTATATGAGATTCGGCACAGCCGAATATAACACTCTTACTTGTTTAATAAGTAAAATTATATTTATATACATATGTATGTATGAACTGTTAATTTTGAAAGTAGTGTGACTCCACATTCCAAACAATGGGTTTAAGGATAACTATTCTAATTTTTAAGAGAAAATTATAAATTAGAGAATTGTGGTATATTCCATTCAAGTTTCTAATAAAAGTTTTATGTAATCTGAACATTTTAATACATTTTAGAACACATATGTAAATTGCAAATTGTCTTTGGCACACATCTTTTTAAAAACATTAAAATTTAAAAACTTCTACATATATCTCATTTCAACCATTGGACTCGCGATACTTTCAAAATTAACAATTCATATACGTAAATATGTCCCTTTTATGCCTGTTTATGTAGAAGAAATTTATTTAAAACTAGCTATACCCAGTGTGCTTCGCTACCCTCATCGTAATGGAATAAAATAAATATCATTATTGTAAATGTATATATATCTGCAATATCAAAAATTCCCCTTTTAGAGAACTCTTTAAGTTTGATTTTATGATTCTAGTCTCAATATTACAGAAAATTAAAAAAAAAAAAAAAAAAAAAAACAGTTGAAGAACTAAAAAGTACCAGACAGTGCCTTTTTATATATTTTCATTAAATCAGGATGACGCATGTTTATCCTTTTGAAGAACGAAAAAGTACCAAAAAGTGCCCTTTTATAGGTTCTCACTTAATCCAGGCTCTAAACGCTTAATTTCATGTTTCTAGGTTCAATATTATAGAAAATTCAAAATGTACCTTTTAAAGAACGAAAAAGTACCAAAAAGTCCCCTTTTATAGGTCCTCACTTAATCCGGGCTCTACATGCTTAATTTCACGTTTCTAGGTTCAATATTATACAAAAATCCAAAAAGTACCTTTTGAAGAACGAAAAAGTTCCAAAAAGTGTCCTTTTATATGTTCTCACTTAATCCAGGCTCTACATACTTAATTTCATGTTTCTAGGTTCAATATTATAAAAAATTCAAAAAGTACCTTTTGATGAACGAAAAGTCCCCTTTTATAGATTCTCATTTACTCCGGGCTCTACATGCTTAATTTCATGTTTCTAGGTTAAATTTTATAGAAAACTCAAAAAGTACCAGTCGAAGGACGAAAAAGTACCAAAAAGTCCCCTTTTATAGATTCTCATTTACTCCGGGCTCTACATGCTTAATTTCACGTTTCTAGGTTCCATATTATACAAAAATCCAAAAAGTACCTTTTGAAGAACGTACGAAAAAGTATGAAAAGGTCCCTTTTTATAGGTTCTCACTTAATCCAGGCTCTACATAGTTATTTTCATGTTTCTAGGTTCAATATTATAGGAAATTCAAAAAGTACCAGTCGAAGGACGAAAAAGTACCAAAAAGTCCCCTTTTATAGATTCTCATTTACTCCGGGCTCTACATGCTTAATTTCATGTTTCTAGGTTCAATATTATAGAAAACTCAAAAAGTACCAGTCGAAAGACGAAAAAGTACCAAAAAGTCCCTTTTTATAGATTCTCATTTACTAAGGGCTCTACATGCTTAATTTCATGTTTCTAGGTTAAATTTTATAGAAAACTCAAAAAGTACCAGTCGAAGGACGAAAAAGTACCAAAAAGTCCCCTATTATAGATTCTCATTTACTCTGGGCTCTACATGCTTAATTTCATGTTTCTAGGTTAAATTTTATAGAAAACTCAAAAAGTACCAGTCGAAGGACGAAAAAGTACCAAAAAGTCCCCTATTATAGATTCTCATTTACTCTGGGCTCTACGTGCTTAAATTAATGTTTCCAGGTTAAATTTTATAGAAAACTCAAAAAGTACCAGTCGAAGGACGAAAAAGTACCAAAAAGTCCCCTATTATAGATTATCATTTACTCTGGGCTCTACATGCTTAATTTCATGTTTCTAGGTTAAATTTTATAGAAAACTCAAAAAGTACCAGTCGAGGGACGAAAAAGTACCAAAAAGTCCCCTTTTATAGATTCTCATTTACTAAGGGCTCTACATGCTTAATTTCATGTTTCTAGGTTAAATTTTATAGAAAACTCAAATTTCCCGTTTTTACCCCTTTTGGTACTTTTTTCCTCCCCATTAACGAAATAAAAATTCTATTCCACAAAGTTGCAACATCGTAGTAGGAGCCCGTTATTATGTATTCATATGTATAAGTTAATAAACCAAAAACAATGTTTTATGAAAAAAGTACCAAAAATAGGTACAATTTTAACCCCTTAAACGTCCGAATATCCAAAAAGTACTAAATTCATATTTTTATTTTTTCGTTAAGTTATGAAGGAGTCAAAAATATTTTTTTTAATGTGCACTGGTTTAAAAGATACATGGGGTGCGAAAAAAGTACCAAAATACAGTTTTTACCCGTTTATTCCCTAAAGGGGCCTAATTTTAAAAAAGTATCAGACACCTGTCCGTTTTTTTTTTTAAAATGAACGGCGATAAGCTTTAAACTGTTTTTGTATCTTTTCTAGTTTAGGAGATATAAGGTTACCGAATTTACCCGTTTTTACCCTTTTTTACCCCCTAAACATTCGAATTTCCAAAAATCCCGTCTTAGTGGATCTACTTGGAGGGAGACCAACCTCCTGTCCAAATTTCAGCTCTTTAGCTTCAACCGTTTAGGCTGTGCGATGATGAATCAGTCAGTCAGTCAGTCAGTCAGTAACGTTAGAATTTTATATATATAGATAATACACATTTATTATATTTTGTTCCGTTATGTAATTTTTCATTGAAAATATAACAAAAATAAATAAAATCCAATATTTTATGTGTATTATTTGAATTTAAACAAACAAAATGTGTTGTTCAATAATACGAATTTTTCGGTATTACGAAAGGGCCTGACACTATATAATTCGTACTAGTGGACGTCCACTGTATAGTTTTTTTCTGAAATTAGCTCATAAAAATTTCAAGCAATTTTTTTTTTTCAATGAGATCTCTTTGCTTTTGAAAAAAAATTCAAATAAAAATATGCGAATGCATTTTTGGTCCACTTAAAATTTTGTTTTGGTCAAAAGAAACAAAATTGTGATTTATGTTGCTGAAAAGTTTACTAGCTGCAAATAGTTACTGTAATTAATTGTAAATAATTTGGTGGTTGTAAAACCGTTGAAGAAAATTAGTACATATTAAGATTTTGGATTATGTCATAATGCCATTTAATTATATAATGGTCCTTCGGATCCAAAAAGTGAATTTTTTTCCAAATCTACTTCAGTAGTAGTCCAATTCTATTTATACCCAAATTTCATAAAGATCGGGCCTCATTTGACCCTAGCTCCCATACAATGTCCCCCTTCATAAAATTACTTGAATGTCCAAAATTAACTTATAAACACAAATATCGCGATGAATAAATATATCCACAAAACTTTATCGGACCTGGTCCTTATTTGCCCTAGCCTCCATATAAACCCTCTTTCAGAAAATTAGTTTTTCATCCATAAATTGCTTAAATGTTAGAACAAGGTAATATTGAAGTTAAATGCTTTATTATGAAAAATGAATAACATTTAATATTCATAACTGGTGTAGGGTATCATATGGTCGGTCACGCCCGACTATACTTACTTACTTGTTTAGTTCTGTTCTAGTTCTGTTCTAGTTCTGTTATAGTTCTGTTATAGTTCTGTTATAGTTCTGTTATAGTTCTGTTCTAGTTCTGCTCTAGTTCTGTTCTAGTTCAAGTTCTGTTCTGTTCTAGTTCTAGTTCTAGTTCTGTTCTGTTCTGTTCTAGTTCGGTTCTAGTTCTGTTCTAGTTCTGTTCTAGTTATGTTCTAGTTATGTTCTAGTTCTGTTCTAGTTATGTTCTAGTTCTGTTCTAGTTCTGTTCTAGTTATGTTCTAGTTCTATTCTAGTTATGTTCTAGTTCTGTTCAAGTTCTGTTCAAGTTCTGTTCTAGTTCTGTTCTAGTTCTGTTCTAGTTCTGTTATAGTTCTGTTCTAGTTCTGTTCTAGTTCTGTTCTAGTTCTGTTCTAGTTCTGTTCTAGTTCTGTTCTAGTTCTGTTCTAGTTCTGTTCTAGTTCTGTTCTAGTTCTGTTCTAGTTGTTCTGTTCTAGTTCTGTTCTAGTTCTGTCTAGTATTCTAGTTCTGTTCTGTTCTAGTTCTGTTCTAGTTCTGTTCTAGTTCTGTTCTAGTTCTGTTCTAGTTCTGTTCTAGTTCTGTTCTAGTTCTGTTCTAGTTCTGTTCTAGTTCTGTTCTAGTTCTGTTCTAGTTCTGTTCTAGTTCTGTTCTAGTTCTGTTCTAGTTCTGTTCTAGTTCTGTTCTAGTTCTGTTCTAGTTCTGTTCTAGTTCTGTTCTAGTTCTGTTCTAGTTCTGTTCTAGTTCTGTTCTAGTTCTGTTCTAGTTCTGTTCTAGTTCTGTTCTAGTTCTGTTCTAGTTCTGTTCTAGTTCTGTTCTAGTTCTGTTCTAGTTCTGTTCTAGTTCTGTTCTAGTTCTGTTCTAGTTCTGTTCTAGTTCTGTTCTAGTTCTGTTCTAGTTCTGTTCTAGTTCTGTTCTAGTTCTGTTCTAGTTCTGTTCTAGTTCTGTTCTAGTTCTGTTCTAGTTCTGTTCTAGTTCTGTTCTAGTTCTGTTCTAGTTCTGTTCTAGTTCTGTTCTAGTTCTGTTCTAGTTCTGTTCTAGTTCTGTTCTAGTTCTGTTCTAGTTCTGTTCTAGTTCTGTTCTAGTTCTGTTCTAGTTCTGTTCTAGTTCTGTTCTAGTTCTGTTCTAGTTCTGTTCTAGTTCAGTTCTAGTTCTGTTCTAGTTCTGTTCTGGTTCTGTTCTAGTTCTGTTCTAGTTCTGTTCTAGTTCCGTTCTAGTTCTATTCTGTTCTAGTTTAGTTATTCAGTTAGATTTTTTCAACTCCCTTTAAAAGCATAGTGTTAAAGCCTGACTTTTTTAAACTGTTATAACATAACATACGGTTTTTTCTTTCTTTCGTTTTTCATAAAACCACATTTTTTTAACTTGAAAACAATAAATTTTACCAGCACTAATGAATATTTAATACATAAAGTATTTGAATATATAAAAATATTTTTATTAAATATTTGTTTTTAATCTCTCTCTGTAGTATTTAACAGAAATTAAAACAACAAAAAACTATGGCGAAGACAGCAAAATCATTTTTCCTTGGTTAAATTTTAATTATTTTTCATCAACGATGGGAAAAAAACAGACAGATGAGCAGAAAACAATGTTAATTATATTCAGTTTTATAAATACAAAAAAATATTAACGTACTTGTTGAAGTACTCACTAACATATATTGTTATTACCCACATAATACAGGGAGATAAAAAAGCTCGAAATATGATCCTAGGAATCCATTTTTTAAAAATTATTTAGTTAAAGTTAATATGTTTGAGTTACTACACATTTTTGTTTTGAACTTTTTCTGCATTATTAACTACACAAGTATGTGATTGTTTTTATTTGAAAAATTGTATACTAAATTTGTATACAAATACATACATATAAATATGTATGTGTTAACGTACGTTTATATAGACTACAAATACATAAATGTTTGAACATCTGTATGTAATAAAATAAAAATTTTGTAAGAAATAAAACAACAACAAAATGAATACAAACAGTTTGGCACAAGTTTACAAAAATTAACAACAGTTGTGGGTGTATTTGGGTTATTTGAGGTTTTCACTCTTAATAATAATTCAAGAAAAATTAAACCATTTAATTTTGAGGTTTTTGAATTTAAAAAGAATATTTTTTATTAAGCTTGTTACATAATTTTATGAAATGAAACAGCAGCCAGAGATGGGACTATCTAACGGATTTCAGGGATTTGGTCTCTTAAAATAACAATTTATAGACTTGATATGATTGAATATGATTTCAGTTAAAATTTTCCCATTTACCAAAAACTCTATATAAATAAGGTTCTATGAGTATGAACTACTTCTAAAACTTTTATTAATTTCATTTTCCTAGAATTATTGGCAAACAAATCAGACAACTAAAACCCGCATTTCCTTTTCTCGTAAAATCTTCAATTCGCTTAGTTTTGGGGAAAAACACTTTAATCTTCGAAAGTTGGCAAATGATTTAAGTCTACAAATAAACATAAAAGGGAAATACTAAGTACATTCGTTTGTTTATTTATTTACAAACTTTTGTCTTAATATATACTAGTTGTTTGGAAAATGTAACAAACACATTGACCTCTAGTCAACCACTTTTAACCAAGTTTATAACCATTTCATATTCCAACATTTTGTTGGCTAAAATCACAACAACTACTACATACTTTATTAGCAGAAAACAACAACATGCTTAACTAAAAAAAGCACAAAATACTAAAAACAAAATCTATGCCTTTGGCATACAATGGAAAAACTGAAACAACAACAACAACTAGAGAAAAGGGAAAAAAGAAACATTTTATTTAGCAGGTCACCCGTATATGAATATTTTTGTGTATGGGTATCTTCATATGTATGTATGTGTTTGTGTTTTAAGTACTTTTGGAATACAACCAAAGACAAATAAAAATCACAAACATTTACACATTTTAACAGTCACACGTCATATCATCTTCATCATCATCAACAACGTCCTCGTCATCATCATCATCATGATCATTGCATTATTATGCTTCTCAAGGCACCACTCAAGCGTTCATAGGCTTTTGTGTTGCCATTTGACACCATTTTTTTTTCTTAGAAAAATCTTAATATATACAAACATACTCACTCATGTCCTTATACTCACTTACTTAATCGCACTTACACATGTCCTTTTGTGTGTTTGTGTTTGCGAGAGTGTTATGTGCATAAATATACATACCCAAGTAAGTAACCAACTAGTTTGATATTACTCACTCAGAATCGTCAACAAAGTGACATTTTTTGGGCTACTATAACAATAAAGGGTAATATGAAAATGATACCTAGTTCAGTTCTACTTCCGTTCTGTTTGGTCCTAGTTCAGTTCTAGTTCAGTTCTAGTTCAGTTCTAATTCAGTTCTAGTTCAGTTCTAGTTCAGTTCTAGTTCAGTTCTAGTTCAGTTCTAGTTCAGTTCTAGTTCAGTTCTAGTTCAGTTCTAGTTCAGTTCTAGTTCAGTTCTAGTTCAGTTCTAGTTCAGTTCTAGTTCAGTTCTAGTTCAGTTCTAGTTCAGTTCTAGTTCAGTTCTAGTCAGTTCTAGTTCAGTTCTAGTTCAGTTCTAGTTCAGTCTAGTTCAGTTCTAGTTCAGTTCTAGTTCAGTTCTAGTTCAGTTCTAGTTCAGTTCTAGTTCAGTTCTAGTTCAGTTCTAGTTCAGTTCTAGTTCAGTTCTAGTTCAGTTCTAGTTCAGTTCTAGTTCAGTTCTAGTTCAGTTCTAGTTCAGTTCTAGTTCAGTTCTAGTTCAGTTCTAGTTCAGTTCTAGTTCAGTTCTAGTTCAGTTCTAGTTCAGTTCTAGTTCAGTTCTAGTTCAGTTCTAGTTCAGTTCTAGTTCAGTTCTAGTTCAGTTCTAGTTCAGTTCTAGTTCAGTTCTAGTTCAGTTCTAGTTCAGTTCTAGTTCAGTTCTAGTTCAGTTCTAGTCAGTTCTAGTTCAGTTCTAGTTCAGTTCTAGTTCAGTTCTAGTTCAGTTCTAGTTCAGTTCTAGTTCAGTTCTAGTTCAGTTCTAGTTCAGTTCTAGTTCAGTTCTAGTTCAGTTCTAGTTCAGTTCTAGTTCAGTTCTAGTTCAGTTCTAGTTCAGTTCTAGTTCAGTTCTAGTTCAGTTCTAGTTCAGTTCTAGTTCAGTTCTAGTTCAGTTCTAGTTCAGTTCTAGTTCAGTTCTAGTTCAGTTCTAGTTCAGTTCTAGTTCAGTTCTAGTTCAGTTCTAGTTCAGTTCTAGTTCAGTTCTAGTTCAGTTCTAGTTCAGTTCTAGTTCAGTCTAGTTCAGTTCTAGTTCAGTTCTAGTTCAGTTCTAGTTCAGTTCTATTTCATTCTAGTTCAGTTCTAGTTCAGTCTAGTTCAGTTCTAGTTCAGTTCTAGTTTCAGTTCTAGTTCCAGTTCTAGTTCAGTTCTAGTTCAGTTCTAGTTCAGTTCTAGTTCAGTTCTAGTCAGTTCTAGTTCAGTTCTAGTTAAGTTCTAGTTCAGTTCTAGTTCAGTTCTAGGTCAGTTCTAGTTCAGTTCTAGTTCAGTTCTAGTTCAGTTCTAGTTCAGTTCTAGTTCCAGTTCTAGTTCAGTTCTAGTTCAGTTCTAGTTCAGTTCTAGTTCAGTTCTAGTTCAGTTCTAGTTCAGTTTCTAGTTCAGTTATAGTTCAGTTCTAGTTCAGTTCTAGTTCAGTTCTAGTTCAGTTCTAGTTCAGTTCTAGTTCAGTTCTAGTTCAGTTCTAGTTCAGTTAGTTCAGTTCTAGTTCAGTTCTAGTTCAGTTCTAGTTCAGTTCTAGTTCAGTTCAGTTCTAGTTCAGTTCTAGTCAGTTCTAGTTCAGTTCTAGTTCAGTTCTAGTTCAGTTCTAGTTCAGTTCTAGTTCCGTTCTAGTTCAGTTCTAGTCAGTTCTAGTTCAGTTCTAGTCAGTTCTAGTTCAGTTCTAGTTCAGGTCTAGTTCAGTTCTAGTTCAGTTCTAGTTCAGTTCTAGTTCAGTTCTAGTTCAGTTCTAGTTCAGTTCTAGTTCAGTTCTAGTTCAGTTCTAGTTCAGTTCTAGTTCAGTTCTAGTTCAGTTCTAGTTCAGTTCTAGTTCAGTCTAGTTCAGTTCTAGTTCAGTTCTAGTTCAGTTTAGTTCAGTTCTAGTTCAGTTCTAGTTCAGTTCTAGTTCAGTTCTAGTTCTAGTTCTAGTTCTAGGTTCTAGTTTCAGTTACTAGTTCAGTTCTAGTTCAGTTCTAGTTCAGTTCTAGTTCAGTTCTAGTTTTTCAGTTCTATTTCAGTTCTAGTTAAGTTTCTAGTTCAGTTCTAGTTCATGTCTCGTTCAGTTCTAGTTCAGTTCTGTCCGTAGTTCAGTTCAGTTCAGTTTCTAGTTCAGTCTAGTTCAGTTCTAGTTCAGTTCTAGTTCAGTTCTAGTTCAGTTCTATTTCAGTTCTAGTTCAGTTCTAGTTCAGTTCTAGTTCAGTTCTAGTTCAGTTCTAGTTCAGTTCTAGTTCAGTTCTAGTCTCAGTTCTAGTCAGTTCTAGTTCAGTTCTAGTTCAGTTCTAGTTCAGTTCTAGTTCAGTTCTAGTTCAGTTCTAGTTCAGTTCTAGTTCAGTTCTAGTTCTAGTTCAGTTTCTAGTTCGTTCAGTTCTAGTTCAGTTCTAGTTCAGTTCTAGTTCAGTTCTAGTTCAGTTCTAGTTCAGTTCTAGTTCAGTCTAGTCAGTTCTAGTTCAGTTCTAGTTAGTCTATCAGTTCTAGTTCAGTTCTAGTTCAGTTCTAGTTCAGTTCTAGTCTCAGTTCTAGTTCAGTTCTAGTTCAGTTCTAGTTCTAGTTCTAGTTCAGTTTAGTTCAGTTCTAGTTCAGTTCTAGTTCAGTTCTAGTTCAGTTCTAGTTCAGTTCTAGTTCAGTTCTAGTTCAGTTCTAGTTCAGTTCTAGTTCAGTTCTAGTTCAGTTCTAGTTCATTTCTAGTTCAGTTCTAGTCTCAGTTCTATTTCAGTTCTAGGGTTCTATTTCAGTTCTAGTTCAGTTCTAGTTCTGTTCTAGTTCAGTTCTAGTTCAATTCTAGTTCAGTTCTAGTTCTAGTTCAGTTCTAGTTCAGTTCTAGTTCAGTTCTAGTTAGGGTGATCGATTATTCGGCATTTTCCAAAATCCGGTTTTCGAATAGTTCGAATAGTTGACATTTCAAAAAACCGGTTGATATTTTTCAAATTCAGAAAAAACCGGTAACCGGTTTTTCATAATAAATAAAAAGTATATGTTAATTTGAAGAAATTAATGTTTATGTTTAAATTTGATTAATAAAACATGGCCTGAAATGATTTTTTAACAGTTTAAACGATTATAACTTTAGATCTAGTCGTCTGATTTACATTATTTCTTTAATATAAAAAAAAAAATTTGGAAAAAGGTGGACACTTCTTTTAAAAATAAGGTACTATGTAATCCTAGCTTATTCTTAAGCCCTTTTAGGAAATTTTCATAGGCATTCCAACAATTCCATAATATTTCAGCCGTAAATTAATTATTGTAATTGGAATATAATCTTAAGATTAATAAAATTTTATTAAACAGTTATCAATTTTACAAATAAAATTTTTTAATTAATTAGGAAAATCAAAAAAGTTTAACCAATGGTGCTTTAGAAAAATATATCCTAGTTCTTGGACTCGAATATTTTTAAAATTTAAACGGGCTGTATTATTTACTTCAAAATTTCATTTAAATAATCTTTGAATACAAAGCAAATAAAGTATTCGAAACCGGTTTTTAAAAGTGAAAAAACCGGGTTATTCGATATTCGAAAAATCAACATTTAGAAAAAACCGACACTGGTAAAGCAGAAAAAACCGGTATTAAAACCGGTTGAAAAATCGAGTCGATCACCCTAGTTCTAGTTCAGTTCTAGTTCAGTTCTAGTTCAGTTCTAGTTCAGTTCTAGTTCAGTTCTAGTTCAGTTCTAGTTCAGTTCTAGTTCAGTTCTAGTTCAGTTCTATCAGTCAGTTCTAATTCAGTTCTAATTCAGTTCTAGTTCAGTTCTAGTTCAATTTTAGTTCTGTCTGTAGTTTAATTTTAGTTTGGTTTATTCTTGTCATAAAAACACCTTCTCTCGCTACACCTTGTTAAAAATTATCTGTTTTCGAGTTGCTGCTGTTGTGTATATGTTCTTGTTTCAAATATTACATGTTGTATGTATGTAATTAGTAGCCTTTGGCGTTTATTTAATACATTTTCTTATATAAACACACTGATTAAGTGTATTTTGCTGTTTGCTTAGATTTTATTGTACAAACACGTAGCGAGGAGTAAGAATCTGTACTTTCTTTGCATATGTTTGTATATTACGTATTTATATAAGATTTGTGGTTTTCAACCAAAACGAAAAACCTAACACCTCCTTAGTTTTGATTACAATTATGAATTTCACTTTCATTAAACTTCTGGGGAAATTGTGTGTTAAAAGGTTAAACATATACAATTGTAATTTAATATTTTGATTATGTGGTAAATCTATATAAGTTGAACAAAAAAATAGTTTTTTTTTTTTTTTTGTTTTTTCTCATTAAGTTTGCAAAATTATATATAATAATTGGCATATTTGATGTTAGATAAGTTAATTAATAGAAGCTATTTAGTTTCGAAATTTGTTGAAATTGATAAAACTACTGCAACGTCCCCCAGGGCGTATGAATTTTTCAACCCTATTTAAATTTATGGGAATGTTTGGCAGCCCTTCTAAAATTTTTCGTCATGAAAATAATAAATCAACTTAAAAAAACATTTTATTCAAATGAGCAAAATTTATTAATTTTCAAGATACGTTCAGAACACTTGAACAATTGTTTATACAATGCGGGTCGTTGATATTGAAATGATAATACACATTTTCTGTGCTCTTTTCTTTATTTATTGGTTCATTTACTCTGATAACGAGTCATGTATTGGCATATTAAAAAGTATTTATAATTTTTATTTTGTTTGATAACGTTAGATAAGAAAGAATAGAAATTGTTTTAAAACAAATTTTATTTCCGGCTGCAAAGATGACACATGTACGACTGTGGGTCTCAGTTTTAGTTGAAATTTTGAGTGAAAAGTTCGTTTTTTTCTTGAAGGCGGTAAAATTGAGTATTTTTGAACGAATGCATAATAGTTTATTTGAGTAGAGATTATAAACGCTAACTGATAATCGTGCTCGAATTTTGGAATACATTTTTCTATATTATCTATTGCTATTTTGTTGTTTCAAAAAGGAACGAGATTGGTAAGTTAGTTGTTATTTCAATTTATTTTCTTATCACTAAAAACAATGAATTTCAAATAGATATTACTTTGTTTTAATTCTGTCCTAGTTCTGTTCTAGTTCTAGTTCTGTTCTAGTTCTGTTCTAGTTCTGTTCTAGTTCTGTTCTAGTTCTGTTCTAGTTCTGTTCTAGTTCTGTTCTAGTTCTGTTCTAGTTCTGTTCTAATTCTGTTCTAGTTCTGTTTCTAGTTCTGTTCTAGTTCTGTGCTAGTTCTGTTCTGTTCTAGTTCTGTTCTAGTTCTGTTCTAGTTCTTTTCTAGTTCTGTCTAGTTCTGTTCTAGTTCTGTTCTAGTTCTGTTCTAGTTCTGTTCTAGTTCTGTTCTAGTTCTGTTCTAGTTCTGTTCTAGTTCTGTTCTAGTTCTGTTCTAGTTCTGTTCTAGTTCTGTTCTAGTTCTGTTCTAGTTCTGTTCTAGTTCTGTTCTAGTTCTGTTCTAGTTCTGTTCTAGTTCTGTTCTAGTTCTGTTCTAGTTCAGTTCTAGTTCTGTTCTAGTTCTGTTCTATTTCTGTTCTAGTTCTGTTCTAGTTCTGTTCTAGTTCTGTTCTAGTTCTGTTCTAGTTCTGTTCTAGTTCTGTTCTAGTTCTGTTCTAGTTCTGTTCTAGTTCTGTTCTAGTTCTGTTCTAGTTCTGTTCTAGTTCTGTTCTAGTTCTGTTCTAGTTCAGTTCTAGTTCTGTTCTAGTTCTGTTCTAGTTCAGTTCTAGTTCTGTTTTAGTTCTGTTCTAGTTCAGTTCTAGTTCTGTTCTAGTTCTGTTCTAGTTCTGTTCTAGTTCTGTTCTAGTTCTGTTCTAGTTCTGTTCTAGTTCTGTTCTAGTTCTGTTCTAGTTCTGTTCTAGTTCTGTTCTAGTTCTGTTCTAGTTCTGTTCTAGTTCTGTTCTAGTTCTGTTCTAGTTCTGTTCTAGTTCTGTTCTAGTTCTGTTCTAGTTCTGTTCTAGTTCTGTTCTAGTTCTGTTCTAGTTCTGTTCGAGTTCTGTTCGAGTTCTGTTATAGTTCTGTTCTAGTTCTGTTCTATTACTGTTATAGTTGTTTTCAGTAATAACAAAAAATCCCTATATTTTTTCTACGAAATAAGTTTGTACTCATTTGTATGAAATAAACACAAATGCTTTTAATAACCTAACGTAACATAACTAAAATATTTGAAAATATTTGAAAATGCGATATAAGCCATGAAATAATAATAATAAAAAAAAAACATAAAAAATAAAACGAAATATTTAGCAATAATAAAAGTACAACAATATTGAAGGTAAATTGTTTAGATAGTAAAAAAGAGAAACTGAAATGAAAAATAAAACAAAATAGAAAAATTAAATGTACCAAGTACATACATAAGTCTGTATTCATGTACTCGTGTAGCGACACTATGTGTGTGTACTATTTTCAGCGAAGCCGTAAAGTATGCAACACATGCGCTGCATTAATAAATACAACAACATTTATGTTTTTTATATAAACTAACACATGCATTCAATAAATTATACAAAAGCAACTATTGCTATAGACAACAATACAATTTCCACAGATTATTCTAGGATAGGAAATGGATTTGTATGAAAGCATTGGGAAGGTGGCAAAAATAGCATTTATTTAAATGTTATTTTTTCTTCGCATGCAACGCATATGCAATTTTTGCATTGTTGGGTGTAATATTTGATAAAAACAGTGGGAAACAAAATTTCGAAAAGTTTAAAATAGTTGTATACAATTGCAATAGTTTCGTTTTACAGCAAACATTTTGTATTCTTAACTTCAAGTTAAGCAGCAGTTTGTTTCCAATTATGGTTAGTGTTCAACAGTGCTTTAATTAATATTGACACTTACTGTAACACCACCAATATTAGTAAGTAGTTTGCCGGTTTTTATACATACAACGCTGCATATTTACAAAAATACATACATGTAAGTATGTATCTATTATGAATATCACCAACAATAGACAATATTATATTGCATATGAATACAATACATAGTTTGACAACGGCTTAATTAAATTTTAATGAATACATATTAATTTTCAATTGTTTTCCTTGTGGTATAATGAACAGGAAGTAGTAATATAATAATATTATCATTGTTATTGGCTTTGTTGTATATATGTATGTGGTTGTATACATAATGCGTATGTGCAACATCATTAACAAATAGAGGCAGATGAGTAGTTGTATATTGAAAGAGATTTGCAGAATCAAGTTTTACAACAAATATGTATCAAGGGTTTTACGACATCAGTTCTATTTCAGTTTGAGTTCAGTGCTAGTTCAGTTCTAGGTTCAGTTCTAGTTCAGTTCTAGTTCAGTTTGTAGTTCAGTTCTAGTTCAGTTCTAGTTCAGTTCTAGTTCAGTTCTAGTTCAGTTCTAGTTCAGTTCTAGTTCAGTTCTAGTTCAGTTCTAGTTCAGTTCTAGTTCAGTTCTAGTTCAGTTTCTAGTTCAGTTCTAGTTCAGTTCTATTCAGTTCTAAGTTCTAGTTCAGTTCTAGTTCAGTTCTAGTTCAGTTCTAGTTCAGTGTCTAGTTCAGTTGTAGTTCAGTTCTAGTTCCAGTTCTAGTTCAGTTTCTAGTTCAGTTCTAGTTCAGTTCTAGTTCAGTTCTAGTTCAGTTCTAGTTCAGTTCTAGTTCAGTTCTAGTTCAGTTCTAGTTCAGTTCTAGTTCATTCTAGTTCAGTTCTAGTTCAGTTCTAGTTCAGTTCTAGGTTCAGTTCTATTCAGTTCTAGTTCGTTCTAGTTCAGTTCTAGTTCAGTTCTAGTTCAGTTCTAGTTCAGTTCTAGTTCAGATTCTAGTCAGTTCTAGTTCAGTTCTAGTGTCAGTTCTAGTTCAGTCTAGTTCAGTTCTAGTTCAGTTCTAGTTCAGTTCTAGTTCAGTTCTAGTTCAGTTCTAGTTCAGTTCTAGTTCAGTTCTAGTTCAGTTCTAGTTCATTTTCTTCAGTTCTAGTTCGTTCTAGTTCAGTTCTAGTTCAGTTCTAGTTCAGTTCTAGTTCAGTTCTAGTTCAGTTCTAGTTCAGTTCTAGTTCAGTTCTAGTTCAGTTCTAGTTCAGTTCTAGTTCTAGTTCAGTTCTAGTTCAGTTCTAGTTCAGTTCTAGTTCAGTTCTAGTTCAGTTCTAGTTCAGTTCTAGTTCAGTTCTAGTTCAGTTCTAGTTCAGTTCTAGTTCAGTTCTAGTTCAGTTCTAGTTCAGTTCTAGTTCAGTTCTAGTTCAGTTCTAGTTCAGTTCTAGTTCAGTTCTAGTTCAGTTCTAGTTCAGTTCTAGTTCAGTTCTAGTTCAGTTCTAGTTCAGTTCTAGTTCAGTTCTAGTTCAGTTCTAGTTCAGTCTAGTTCAGTTCTAGTTCAGTTCAAGTTCAGTTCTAGTTCAGTTCTAGTTCAGTTCTAGTTCAGTTCTAGTTCAGTTCTAGTTCAGTTCTAGTTAGTTCTTTCAGTTCTAGTTCAGTTCTAGTTCAGTTCTAGTTCAGTTCTAGTTCGCAGTTCCTAGTTCAGTTCTAGTTCAGTTCTAGTTCAGTTCTAGTTCAGTTCTAGTTCAGTTCTAGTTCAGTTCTAGTTCAGTTCATAGTTCAGTTTCTAGTTCAGTTCTAGTTCAGTTCTGGTTCAGTTCTAGTTCAGTTCTAGTTTCAGTTCTAGTTCAGTTCTAGTTCAGTTTCTAGTTCAGTTCTAGTTCAGTTCTAGTTTCAGTTCTAGTTCAGTTCTAGTTCAGTTCTAGTTCAGTTCTAGTTCAGTTCTAGTTCAGTTCTAGTTCAGTTTAGTTCTGTTCTAGTTAAGTTTATTTCAGTGTTTAGTTCAGTTCTAATTCTGTTCTAGTTCAGTTTTATTTCAGTTCAGTTAGTTTTACTTTAGTTCTAGTACAGAAATTGTAATACATATAAGTTTTTCCATTTTAGAGTTGTCACAGCCAGTATTAATTAAATAAACTATTGCCCCAGGTTTTCTATCTTTGTAAGTTTTATATAAACTACATTTTATATAAAAATAATTGCAAAAAAAAATGAAATTTATTTAGAAATAATCAACAATTTAGCTTTATCTACTTACATAACTGAAGATAAATTAAAAATTTAATTAAAAATAAGCCATCGTACGTATACTTAATAAATAAATATATGGAACAAAAATTTCATATAAAAATATAACTCATACGACCCCTATTGACATACTTTCTCATACTCTCCTTCATTTTTCCATCTTTCATACTCCATTCACTCCCAATTTTAATAACATACAAATTGTAAACAACAAAAAACAAAAAATCATTAGATTCATTTCATTATTAATTTATGAGTTTTTTAAAACGTATTATTTCCTCTCTTTAGTTGAAAAAATTAGCTTTTTCCATTTTTTTTAATTTTTTATTTGTTTTAAAACAAATTTAATGCTTCAAGCTACAAATGCAATTCAAAAATATAGTAAACGCGTTGCTTAATAAAAATGCATTTTAAAATATTTTATATAATTTTTGTATAATAAACCAGAAAAAACTCAGAAAAACTACAATATTGTTGTTATTGTTATAACCCTTACAGGTTTAGAGAACAGGACGCCTCCATCCTGATTGACAGATCGTACGTATCTAATTACATGTGTTTTTTTTTTTTTCAACTATAGATAAAATAAATTCCTATTTTAAATAAAATAAGCTGCTTTAGTTATTTTTAAAAATACAGTAACATAACAGAAAAGCACTAAATTGCATTTAATAAAACCAAAAAAAGAATGTATTAAAAATATTTTGTAATTATTATTGAAATTGGTTTTGTTAAATTGCAAAATAATATCTACGTTTTATTTATTTAAAAATATTATTTTTTTGTATATTGTTTTATTTATTTCACGTTTTGTGCTTAAATTGAAACGTAATTTTCGTTTTTATATATTTTTTTTGTTTTCCTTTTTTTTTAGTATATTTTAAAAACAATTTAAAAATATGATTATAATCAATATTTCACATTTTTGTTTATTTTTATTTTCGATATTTTGTTCTTTACCGCAAATGTGTTTTTTTATTATTAATAATTAAAATATTTGTATAGTGATTTTTTAGGGGGCTAAAACTGTTGATTTATTTTCTTTGATTAAATTGTTTTTATTTTGTTTATTTTTAATTAATTATTCTTCTTGTTAAATGCAGATTGTAGACAAAATTTATACGAATTCAAATATATTTTTGAACAAATTCACAAAAAATAAGAGTTTAAACGTCCTCAATTTGTTACAAGTGGAGAACAAAATGTTTCAAGAATTTCTTTGACATGGATTTAAAAAAGGATTCAGTTTTATCAAAATTATTAAAAATTATTAATTCTGTTCTGTTCTAGTTCTGTTCTAGTTCTGTTCTAGTTCTGTTCTAGTTCTGTTCTAGTTCAGTTCTAGTTCTGTTCTAGTTCTGTTCTAGTTCTGTTCTAGTTCTGTTCTAGTTCTTTCTAGTTCTGTTCTAGTTCTGTTCTAGTTCTGTTCTAGTTCTGTTCTAGTTCTGTTCTAGTTCTGTTCTAGTTCTGTTCTAGTTCTGTTCTAGTTCTGTTCTAGTTCTGTTCTAGTTCTGTTCTAGGTTCTGTTCTAGTTCTGTTCTAGTTCTGTTCTAGTTCTGTTCTAGTTCTGTTCTAGTTCTGTTCTAGTTCTGTTCTAGTTCTGGTTCTAGTTCTGTTCTAGTTCTGTTCTAGTTCTGTTCTAGTTCTGTTCTAGTTCTGTTCTAGTTCTGTTCTAGTTCTGTTCTAGTTCTGTCTAGTTCTGTTCTAGTTCTGTTCTAGTTCTGTTCGAGTTCTGTTCTAGTTCTGTTCTGTTAGTTCTGTTGTAGTTCTGTTCTAAGTTCTGTTCTAGTTCTGTTCTAGTTTCTGTTCTAGTTCTGTTCTAGTTCTGTTCTAGTTCTGTTCTAGGTTCTGTTCTAGTTCTGTTCTAGTTCTGTTCTAGTTCTGTTCTAGTTCTGTTCTAGTTCTGTTCTAGTTCTGTTCTAGTTCTGTTCTAGTTCTGTTCTAGTTCTGTTCTAGTTCTGTTCTAGTTCTGTTCTAGTTCTGTTCTAGTTCGGTTCTAAGTTCTAGTTCTGTTCTAGTTCTGTTCTAGTTCTGTTCTAGTTCTGTTCTAGTTCTGTTCTAGTTCTGTTCTAGTTCTGTTCTAGTTCTGTTCTAGTTCTGTTCTAGTTCTGTTCTAGTTCTGTTCTAGTTCTGTTCTAGTTCTGTTCTATTCTGTTCTAGTTCTGTTCTAGTTCTGTTCTAGTTCTAGTTCTGTTCTAGTTCTGTTCTAGTTCTGTTCTAGTCTGTTCTAGTTCTGTTCTAGTTCTGTTCTAGTTCTGTTCTAGTTCTGTTCTAGTTCTGTTCTAGTTCTGTTCTAGTTCTGTTCTAGTTCTGTTCTAGTTCTGTTCTAGTTCTGTTCTAGTTCTGTTCTAGTTCTGTTCTAGTTCTGTTCTAGTTCTGTTCTAGTTCTGTTCTAGTTCTGTTCTAGTTGTCTAGTTGTTCTAGTTCTGTTCTAGTTCTGTTTCTAGTTCTGTTCTAGTTCTGTTCTAGTTCTGTTCTAGTTCTGTTCTAGTTCTGTTCTAGTTGGGGGTTACTGTTCTAGTTCTGTTCTAGTTCTGTTCTAGTTCTAGTTCTATTCTAGTTTCTGTTCTAGTTCTGTTCTAGTTCTGTTCTAGTTCTGTTCTAGTTCTGTTCTAGTTCTGTTCTAGTTCTGTTCTAGTTCTGTTCTAGTTCTGTTCAAGTTCTGTTCTAGTTCTGTTCTAGTTCTGTTCTAGTTCTGTTCTAGTTCTGTTATAGTTCTGTTCTAGTTCTGTTCTAGTTCTGTTCTAGTTCTGTTCTAGTTCTGTTCTAGTTCTGTTCTAGTTCTGTCTAGTTCTGTTCTAGTTCTGTTCTAGTTTCTGTTCTAGTTCTGTTCTAGTTCTGTTATAGTTCTGTTATAGTTCTGTTCTAGTTCTGTTCTAGTTCTATTCTAGTTCTAGTTTCTGTTCTAGTTCTGTTCTAGTTCTGTTCTAGTTCTGTTCTAGTTCTGGTTCAGTTCTAGTTCTGTTCTAGTTCTGTTCAAGTTCTGTTCTAGTTCTATTCTAGTTCTGTTCTAGTTATATTCTAGTTATGTTCTAGTTCTGTTCTGTTCTAGTTCTGTTCTAGTTCTGTTTTAATTCAAGTTCTAGTCGAGTTCTACTTCAAGTTCAGTTTTAGCCCATTCGGAATTCCAAGAATCAGGAGTGAAAGACGTTTTTGTTAATAGGTTAAAAAAAAGTTAAGGATAAAATTTTTGTGTTTCTGCAATGGTAAAAATTGTTTATTTTTTTTTTTTTTTTTTTTTTTTGTTATTTCTTAAAATTTTAGTTATAGAATTTAAAAAAAGTAAATAGGAAAAATTAAAAATTTTTGTATATAAAAAACGCGCACTTTATTAAATTCTGTATATTGATTGTATAATACATACATACTTACATATATTTTATTTATACTTACAAGCTTTTAAATTTGTTTGCAAACAAATATTTGATTTTGTTCTTCTTATAACCCAAATCTTGAGTTTTCATTACAAAATTTTATTTTCAAATTTGTTTTGTGTAAAAAATATATTGCTTCACATAAATGGGATTAGTTTCTTGAAATTTTTACATTTAGTTTATTTACGTCAATTTTTTATAAAAAAAAAATATTTTTTTTATAAATTTGTTGGTTTTTCGTGTAAGATAAAATATAGCCAACAATAATTAATAATTATTTAATAATCTTTTAAGCATGTTTATTGTTAACATTTGCACTTAATTACGTATATTTTTTTTCTTGTTTTTATAATATTCAACTTTAATATAAAGCAATTTATTAAAAACACTTATACGTCAACTTTTGTAAACATTTTTAGTTGTAAATTTTGTTTCTATTTTCAAATGGTTTGATGCTTTTTTTAATTTGTCTTTTGGGAAATTTCTTATTTGTTATTAGAATTTTCGATTTTGTTTTAATTTTGTCTATAACCTAAGCGTAAAGGCATTAAAATATTATTGAGAAATCTAGTAGAGTGTAAATAATTTATTGGGGGAATTTCAAATGTAAAAGGTGTTTAAATAAGAATTTCATGTGCATCATTTTGAAATAAAAGGGGATTTTTGTGATTATAAAGAAATTCAAATCAGGGAAAAATGTTAAAATGCTTTAGAAATATAACTAAAAACCCAGGAAAAGGTTCATATAGTAGGGTTCTCATAGGCAACCTTGACCAATTTGTTTTTCTTAGATAATCTTTTAAAACCATATGAAAATTGTCAACAAATTTTGAAACTTTCTATAAATAAAATCTTTATCTTTTTATATCTCGCTAAGAAGACATGTATAAAATTTCAAAATATTTATGACTTGGATGTCTCTCTTAAATGAGCAATAACATATTGCGAACGAAAGAAAACAACAACAGCAATTATTTAATCAAATGTTTGTCAACAATCATTTAAGATTTTCACAAAACAAAAAAAAAAATCGTTAAATACGATATAAAACTACAATACTACTTCCCCTCGGAATGGCCTAAATTACAACACACCGTCACATTGAAAAAGAAAAACAACAAAAATTTAATGACCTTTTAGTGCATAAAATAATAAGAATAAGAATAACAAGCACACAGGCTAAACAAACAAAAACATTAAAAAGAACTAAAAAAAAAAAATTAATTAATTTTTCAGCAATAATAAAAACATTCGAAAACAAAACGCAATAAAAACAACAAAATTTATTAAATAGAAAATAAGGCATAATCATTGTGAAAATATTTTCAAATCAAAATGCATCATAAAAAATTTGTGCTATTTTAAAAATTTAATTCGGTTATTTTTATTTTTGTGCAAATCACAGAAAATATTTATGAATGAATTAAAATAGAAATCATAAAAAGAACTATTTAACATTTCCTGTTCTACAAAAACTACGTGCAACTAATCATTTACTGATGATTGAGGGCGGCATCATGTGACATACAGTCACATCAATGTAACGTACTATTATCACATCAACATCATCATAGGAGGTAACAACGTGATGCTTTTTCTGTGATGACAAACTAAAAATTACATGTTAATTATAAAATGTATGACAATTATTACTCATTATTTTAGATTTGTATTTAGAAATTATTAAGAAAATAAGTACAAATATTTAGAAAATCGGTTGATTCATGAAAATTTCTATAAAACATATCATAAAAAGAAAATTAAAAATCACATGTTAAGAAAACAAAACTGAAGTTTTTAGGTAAAACTCGAATAAAAAAAATTATTTATGGTGAAAGATTGGTTTGAAAGTGAAAAAAAAAAACAAATTTTTGATTTCAGTTCTAGTTCTAGTTCAGTTCTAGTTCAGTTCTAGTCAGTTCTAGTTTAGTTCTAGTTCAGTTCTAGTTCAGTTCTAGTTCAGTTCTAGTTCAGTTCTAGTTCAGTTCTAGTTCAGTTCTAGTTCAGTTCTAGTTCAGTTCTAGTTCAGTTCTAGTTCAGTTCTAGTTCAGTTCTAGTTCAGTTCTAGTTCAGTTCTAGTTCAGTTCTAGTTCAGTTCTAGTTCAGTTCTAGTTCAGTTCTAGTTCAGTTCTAGTTCAGTTCTAGTTCAGTTCTAGTTCAGTTCTAGTTCAGTTCTAGTTCAGTTCTAGTTCAGTTCTAGTTCAGTTCTAGTTCAGTTCTAGTTCAGTTCTAGTTCAGTTCTAGTTCAGTTCTAGTTCAGTCCTAGTTCAGTCTAGTTCAGTTCTAGTTCAGTTCTAGTTCAGTTCTAGTTCAGTTCTAGTTCAGTTCTAGTTCAGTTCTAGTTCAGTTCTAGTTCAGTTCTAGTTCAGTTCTAGTTCAGTTCTAGTTCAGTTCTAGTTCAGTTCTAGTTCAGTTCTAGTTCAGTTCTAGTTCAGTTCTAGTTCAGTTCTAGTTCAGTTCTAGTTCAGTTCTAGTTCAGTTCTAGTTCAGTTCTAGTTCAGTTCTAGTTCAGTTCTAGTTCAGTTCTAGTTCAGTTCTAGTTCAGTTCTAGTTCAGTTCTAGTTCAGTTCTAGTTCAGTTCTAGTTCAGTTCTAGTTCAGTTCTAGTTCAGTTCTAGTTCAGTTCTAGTTAAGTTCTAGTTCAGTTCTAGCAGTTCTAGTTCAGTTCTAGTTCAGTTCTAGTTCAGTTCTAGTTCAGTTCTAGTTCAGTTCTAGTTCAGTTCTAGTTCAGTTCTAGTTCAGTTCTAGTTCAGTTCTAGTTCAGTTCTAGTTCAGTTCTAGTTCAGTTCTAGTTCAGTTCTAGTTCAGTTCTAGTTCAGTTCTAGTTCAGTTCTAGTTCAGTTCTAGTTCAGTTCTAGTTCAGTTCTAGTTCAGTTCTAGTTCAGTTCTAGTTCAGTCTAGTTCAGTTCTAGTTCAGTTCTAGTTCAGTTCTAGTTCAGTTCTAGTTCAGTTCTAGTTCAGTTCTAGTTCAGTTCTAGTTCAGTTCTAGTTCAGTTCTAGTTCAGTTCTAGTTCAGTTCTAGTTCAGTTCTAGTTCAGTTCTAGTTCAGTTCTAGTTCAGTTCTAGTTCAGTTCTAGTTCAGTTCTAGTTCAGTTCTAGTTCAGTTATAGTTCAGTTATAGTTCAGTTATAGTTCAGTTATAGTTCAGTTCTAGTTCAGTTCTAGTTCAGTTCTAGTTCAGTTCTAGTCTAGTTCAGTTCTAGTTCAGTTCTAGTTCAGTTCTAGTTCAGTTCTAGTTCAGTTCTAGTTCAGTTCTAGTTCAGTTCTAGTTCAGTTCTAGTTCAGTTCTAGTTCAGTTCTAGTTCAGTTCTAGTTCAGTTCTAGTTCAGTTCTAGTTCAGTTCTAGTTCAGTTCTAGTTCAGTCTTCATGAGTGAGTAACCACTTTTTTACTTTGGAATAAATAATCATTAAAATTATTCCTGCTGATTATTTAAATGAATGTATGAAAACATTTTTACCACTACCACTTTTATTACCACTACCACTTTTTATATCAAATATTGGTTTATTTATTTATTTTTTTTCTTCGATTGAAGTTTTTCTTGTTAAAATAAAAACATGGAAATTTAAATCCATCAACAATATTGTTTTACAAATAAAATTAAAAACAAAGAAAATATTTTAAATCAATCAATTCAATACCGCGGGCAAAATATTATTTCATTTGCATAAGTATTTTCAATAGACATATTTATTGTTTTTTTTTTATAAAATAAAATGAAAACAAGATTTGTTAAACTTTGTTGATTTAATAAAATGTTATTGCATAAAATGGTAATAGATATTTATTTACCTTAGATTCAAAAATATTTTATTATGAAGGTCAAATAGGAAAATACATATATACCTAGATAAAGTCTGGCAACATTTTGCTAAAGAGTGGGGGATTACAAATTTGGCATTTTTAGAAATCAATTGAAATTTTACTTTGGCTTTTTGAACTGAACTCTAGTAGCTGGAAATAATTGAGACAATTAAATTATTCACTCATTTGGTAAAAT
Source organism: Lucilia sericata (assembly GCF_015586225.1). Classification (NCBI taxonomy): domain Eukaryota; kingdom Metazoa; phylum Arthropoda; class Insecta; order Diptera; family Calliphoridae; genus Lucilia; species Lucilia sericata. The sequence continues at coordinate 175,599 of NW_023994450.1, forward strand.
CTGATTTTAAATTGATATTGTCAAAATTTAATTCTTTAAATTATCTTTGTGTCATAATTAACTAAAACTAAAATCATAAATAATATGTTGAACAAAACCATTTAAATTTTGGTTTATGTAATAACAATTTTTTTTACACTTTGCTGTCATTTTTCTCGCATATTGTTTTGTTGCTGCTGTTCTAAAAAATATTATTTATTTTTGGCAATAAAAACTATTTTTCTTGGTGTTTAAAATGACAAATGTTGTTTTACATTTTTACTTTGTTTATCTAATAAAAACTAATAATGATTGATGACACACAAAATAACTTTTTTTCAGATTTATTTTTGTATATTTTTGCTAATTTTTATGAGAGCAGACATTAGCAAATGAAAGATGAAATATCTAAATATTTCAAGGCATTTGAAAAAGACCTTTAGAGTCAAATAATATAATGAGAGGTGAATTAGGTAAATATTTGGTAAAATAATTCAAATTAGTTGAAAATGTTAACCATGCAGCCGATAAATTATTTTTCAATTCTTTTAAAATTGTGATCCCATAAGTGCATATATAGAACTGAACTATAACTGGAACTGACCTACTACTGAACTAGAACTGAACTAGAACCTGAACCTAGAACTGACTGAACCTAGAAACTGAACTAGAACTGAACTAACTGAACTAGAACTGAACTAGAACTGAACTAGAACTGAACTAGAACTGAACTAGAACTGAACTAGAACTGAACTAGAACTGAACTAGAACTGAACTAGAACTGAACTAGAACTGAACTAGAACTGAACTAGAACTGAACTAGAACTGAACTAGAACTGAACTAGAACTGAACTAGAACTGAACTAGAACTGAACTAGAACTGAACTAGAACTGAACTAGAACTGAACTAGAACTGAACTAGAACTGAACTAGAACTGAACTGGAACTGAACTGGAATTGAACTAGAACTGAACTAGAACTGAACTAGAACTGAACTAGAACTGAACTAGAACTGAACTAGAACTGAACTAGAACTGAACTAGAACTGAACTAGAACTGAACTAGAACTGAACTAGAACTGAACTAGAACTGAACTAGAACTGAACTAGAACTGAACTAGAACTGAACTAGAACTGAACTAGAACTGAACTAGAACTGAACTAGAACTGAACTAGAACTGAACTAGAACTGAACTAGAACTGAACTAGAACTGAACTAGAACTGAACTAGAACTGAACTAGAACTGAACTAGAACTGAACTAGAACTGAACTAGAACTGAACTAGAACTGAACTAGAACTGAACTAGAACTGAACTAGAACTGAACTAGAACTGAACTAGAACTGAACTAGAACTGAACTAGAACTGAACTAGAACTGAACTAGAACTGAACTAGAACTGAACTAGAACTGAACTAGAACTGAACTAGAACTGAACTAGAACTGAACTAGAACTGAACTGGAACTGAACTGGAACTGAACTAGAACTAAACAAGAACTGAACTAGAACTGAACTAGAACTGAACTAGAACTGAACTAGAACTGAACTAGAACTGAGCTAAAAATTAAAAAATTATGAATTTTTATAGTTTTTTAATTTTAAGAAATATATTGCATAGTTTTTTTTTTGAATTCTTAAAACTAAGTAATAACAAAATACATATAAATTCAGAAAAATCATTAGATATTTTTCTAAAAATCTTTCAACAAATTTTCAAAGTTTTCTCTAAGAATTCAATTTATAATAAACCATTAATAGCTTTTTCTTCGAAATAAAATTTCTCTTAAAGCAATTTTATAAATAGTAAGTTGAAAATAAATCAAATGTTTAAAAATTAAAAATTACCTTTAATTGCAATCAATAATATATTAATAATAGATTTCTATAATAAATAATTATATGGACTAATAATTCTTTGAATGAAGAAAAAAAATCTTGCTAAAAATATCTAATTATTATGGTAGGTAAGTAAAGTTTTTTTAACTTTAATCCAAACAACAAAATTTCTGTTACCATAATAATCTCTAAAATAATAAACATTTAAAATATTGATCTCTAGTACACTTTAAGATTTATACTTTGTTTTAAAGTGAAAATAATTTTTTAGAGAGAAATACAATTTGTGGGCCAATCTTTGGAATATGTTCATCTACGTGTTTATTATATGTGAAATAGAAAGCGAAAGATCATTATTATTTATTTGATTATCATTATCGCGAAATAATATGCGTTTTATATTAAATATTTTTAAGAGCGAAAAAAATCTCTTTGAAATGCAAACAATTTCTCTGTAGTAAACATAGTATTTTGAGGGGAAGGTAGGCGAACATAAATAAATGGTATATTTTACTATAAAACTAAATTTGTTAATAGATTATAAATATTTTAAACAAGAAAACAATTTTTTTCTAAAAATGTAAAATTTTTTAAAATTTGTGTTTTTAGAATTATTTTTACTAACCTGAGTTCGTTTACCTTCTCCTTAAGATCATGAGTAAAATTGAAAATTATTATCATTATCATCATAGTTAGACATTATTTGAGTATAAAAATTATTAAAATCATTATTAAGTTTATTAAGAAAATACTACAAAATATTGTAGTGAAATTGATTAACCCTTTGAAGAACACATTACTTTCTTACTTACTTACTAACTTGAACTGAACTAGAAACTGAACTAGAACTGAACTAGAACTGAACTAGAACTGAACTAGAACTGAACTAGAACTGAACTAGAAACTGAACTAGAACTGAACTAGAACTGAACTAGAACTGAACTAGAACTGAACTAGAACTGAACTAGAACTGAACTAGAACTGAACTAGAACTGAACTAGCACTGAACTAGAACTGAACCTAGAACTGAACTAGAACTGAACTAGAACTGAACTAGAACTGAACTAGAACTGAACTAGAACTCTGAACTAGAACTGAACTAGAAATGAACTAGAACTGAACTAGAACTGAACTAGAACTGAACTAGAACTGAACTAGAACTGAACTAGAACTGAACTAGAAACTGAACTAGAACTGAACTAGAACTGAACTAGAACTGAACTAGAACTGAACTAGAACTGAACTAGAACTGAACTAGAAACTGAACTAGAACTGAACTAGAACTGAACTAGAACTGAACTAGAATGACTGAACTGAACTAGACTGAACTAGAACTGAACTAGAACTGAACTAGAACTGAACTAGAACTGAACTAGAACTGAACTAGAACTGAACTAGAACTGAACTAGAACTGAACTAGAACTGAACTAGAACTGAACTAGAACTGAACTAGAACTGAACTAGAACTGAACTAGAACTGAACTAGAACTGAACTAGAACTGAACTAGAACTGAACTAGAACTGAACTAGAACTGAACTAGAACTGAACTAGAACTGAACTAGAACTGAACTAGAACTGAACTAGAACTGAACTAGAACTGAACTAGAACTGAACTAGAACCGAACTAGAACTGAACTAGAACTGAACTAGAACTGAACTAGAACTGAACTAGAACTGAACTAGAACTGAACTAGAACTGAACTAGAACTGAACTAGAACTGAACTAGAACTGAACTAGAACTGAACTAGAACTGAACTTGAACTGAACTAGAACTGAACTAGAACGGATCTAGAACTGAACTAGAACTGAACTAGAACTGAACTAGAACTGAACTAGAACTGAACTAGAACTGAACTAGAACTGAACTAGAACTGAACTAGAACTGAACTAGAACTGAACTAGAACTGAACTAGAACTGAACTAGAACTGAACTAGAACTGAACTAGAACTGAACTAGAACTGAACTAGAACTGAACTAGAACTGAACTAGAACTGAACTAGAACTGAACTAGAACTGAACTAGAACTGAACTAGAACTGAACTAGAACTGAACTAGAACTGAACTAGAACTGAACTAGAACTGAACTAGAACTGAACTAGAACTGAACTAGAACTGAACTAGAACTGAACTAGAACTGAACTAGAACTGAACTAGAACTGAACTAAACTGAACTAGAACTGAACTAGAACTGAACTAGAACTGAACTAGAACTGAACTAGAACTGAACTAGAACTGAACTAGAACTGAACTAGAACTGAATAGAACTGAACTAGAACTGAACTAGAACTGAACTAGAACTGAACTAGAACTGAACTAGAACTGAACTAGAACTGAACTAGAACTGAACTAGAACTGAACTAGAACTGAACTAGAACTGAACTAGAACTAACCTAGAACTGAACTAGAACTGAACTAGAACTGAACTAGAAATGAACTAGAACTGAACTAGAACTGACTAGAACTGAACTAGAACTGAACTAGAACTGAACTAGAACTGAACTAGAACTGAACTAGAACTGAACTAAGAACTGGAACTAGAACTGAACTAGAACTGAACTAGAACTGAACTAAAACTGAACTAGAACTGAACTAGAACTGAACTAGAACTGAACTAGAACTGAAACTAGAACTGAACTAGAAACTGAATAGAACTGAACTAGAACTGAACTAAGAACTGAACTAGAACTGAACTAGAACTGAAACTAGAACTGAACTAGAACTGAACTAGAACTGAACTAGAACTGAACTAGAACTGATCTAGAACTGAACTAGAGAACTAGAACTAGAACTGAACTAGAACTGAACTGAACTGAAACTAGAACTGAAATAGACTGAAACTTTAAGAGTACTAAGTTAAGTGAAAATCTGTAGGAAAAAATTTTATGAGCCTGGCTTGGGGGGTAATGATCATTACATGGTAAATTACAATTACTTCTTATGTGTAATTGAGCAGTAACCAAGTACAATTACACACTTGTAATTGTAATCAAAGTTACAATTACATGTAATTCTAATTGGTAAGCTTCAATTACTATAAATGAAATTGTAATCTTGAACCCATAAGAACATGCGATAATGATGCCAGCTAATCTAAAAAAATGTTGAAAACCTATTAGTTATGATATGCCAACATGTGACCCCATTAATATGATTTTGCTCTAAAGAAAAATTAGTTTTTAATTGACTACGTGACATACTACAACTGTTAGTTACCCTTTCATTAGAAAATGACTCATGAAATATTTTTCAAAGAATTTATAAAATTTAAAATAAATTTGCTGCAGATATTAAGGGGTTAAGAAAAGTTTAAGAAAAATATTAATATTTTTTGCGCTATTATAAGTGGGTGTGTGTGTGTGTACACTATTTGTAGAAGGGAAAAAACAAAAGCAAATAAGCATTTTGATATTTTCTTTGCGCTAGGAGATTGAAAATGAAAATCATTTTCATATTTTAGTATAATTTGAAAAAACGCGCACTACACACCACACAAAAAAACAGCAAAGAAGAACACAATCCCACAGCATTAAAGAAAATAAATAAATATTAAGAAATAAGAGTCTAGCGCTATTTATCTAAGATTTGAAATGAAAACATAACCATACATATAGAAAAATAAAAAGTATAAATTTATATGCGTTGTCTGAAAGTGAAAAAAACAAAAAAAAATATTAAAAACATCATAAGATCTAAATCATATGTCTTTGGAAACTATGTGTATAAAAATAAATATTATTAATATATGAAAAAAAACGAAAATCCATTAAAAAGTAATCATATTTTGGGAAGGTCTTTAAACTTAAGACAAACAGCTTCCTTAACACACTTCTTTTATAGAAAAGTGGTGAAATTTATAATTTTTAATAAATTTTATACAAAATAAAAAGCTAAATATACAAAAACCAAACTGAGAAGGTCATTAAACGTTGAAAATAACAGAAAATTATACACAAAGAAAACAAATAAATAATTAAAAAAAAAAATTATTTTAACAAGACAAGAATGACAAGTATTGTTTTAATACAAAATGTGACTTTAAAATAAATTAATACAAAGAGATTATAAACAATAAAAGAAACGTTTTAAATTAAAACATAAATAAACAATTAAGAAAATATAAAATTTATAAAACTTTAAATAATAAACTTTAAAATAGTTAAATTTTGAAAAAAAACGTGATTTTTTATATTAAAAGCAAAAGTGCAAATCGTTAACTTTAAACACAATTTATATAATAATCTTAAAAAAATAAACAAACTAAACAAATAAGTTTTAAAAATATTTTTAATAATTTTAGTAATAAAAAAAATCTCCTAGAGGCTTTATAATAAATTTAAAATAATAAAAATATCATCATTACCTTATAAAAATCAAACCAAACAAAAAAATCTCCAACTGTGATAACTCATAAAAATACCTATCCACACTTTCTAAACAATTTCACCCCCCAACAACCCCTTACTAAACAACAACACAAACCTTATCTCTCACCTATTGTGATGCTTTAAAAGCTAAAATACCAAAAAAAAAATTAAATATTACCCTTCAACTTTAAGTACAACCTATATAGTTTATTATTAAACAATTAATTTAAACAAAAACTGCAACAAAATGATGCTAAATAAAAATTCACCCGGCTCCCAGTCATTGCCTCGTGTCCATTCGTTTTTCAATATGATACCCACCATATTGGAAACAGAATTGGCCATGACTGTCATGGAGGATCGTGATAGTATGTTTTCAATAAAATCTAAAAGGTATTAAAAGTATTTTGATATATAAAAACAAACGGCCATAAATTAGAAAATATTTTAAAGATCATAATTTAGTTTGAGAATAAGAATTTGAAAATATTTTTCTTAAAAAGAATTTTAATTAAAATAAAAGACTACCTATCTATATCTATATATGTTTTAGTTTATAATTTATGTGTGTTTTTCGAAAAAAAATAATATATACCCAGCAAAAACTTACATTGAAAAGTAATATGAAAAGTTCACTACTTATTCTGTAGCATTTTAACTTACAAATAGCTGCTTAAATAAGTACTTACAAATAGCGAGTTAAATATTTTTACTCACCTTGGCCTCTTGCTCATTAGATCGCCGACGTACTCACAACACTTGTACTTCTACTTACAACTTACTTTTCTAGAAGTCATTGACTCTTTCTCTATTACTTGACTCTATAAGTCTCTATTCTCTATTTCTTGAAAGGGGACTATAGTAATGTCTTACAAATAATATATTATGTAAGTACTTACTACTTTAGTCTTGACATATTGCCACGTAGACATTTTTTCTCAGAAACAAAACCACTTAACTCCTTATTTGAAGGGCGTAGTAAGCGCTTACCTAGCTCCATGTTTTGTAAGCGAGCATGGTAAGTACTTGCCTTCAATGTCAGTCTCTTGTTAAAATAATGACTAAAATGCTATTGTTGAAGTAATTTTCGATGCATATTTTTGCTGGGAAAGTTTAGAGGATTTAACTTTCAAGTGAGAGCTTTTTGCGATTAATCTTTTTCTATTGAATTAAATCTCAGAAGCGGACAATGGTTTTATATAGAGAGATTATGTTAACCATAAACTGATCTTTGGTAATCAAATGTTTAGTGGATTTAACTGTAAATTAAAAGCTTTAATCGGTTATTAGAAACTTAAGTGACGAAGCTATATCTTCCTAATATCAATCAAAAGCTTTTATTTGAAAAAAGCTATTTCCAGAAAATGGTATATCTAAAAGAACTTGTGTAAACCTTAAACCGACCCTTGGAAGTAATTTTTTTAGCGAATTTAACATCAAAATAAAAGAATCCTGCGATTAAGCTTATAATGTGATTTAGTCTCAAAACTATATCATCCTAAGATCAATCAAAAGCTTTTATTTAAAAAAAAAATGCTATTTCCTTAAACCGATCATTGGTAGTCAAATATTTAGTGGACTTAAACTTAAAAGGAAAAGCTCAAATCGGCTAATGGAAACCTTAGTGTTAGGATTAAGCTTTTGAACTAGAACTAGTGTTAGGATTAAGCTTTTTTATTGAATTAAATCTCGAAACTATGACTTCCTAAGATCAATCCAAAGCTTTTGTTAAACAAAAATCGATTTACGGAAAATGGTTTTATATAGCGACTCATGTAAACTTTAAACCGATCGTCAAGAAAATTTTTAATACAATACAAGGTCTTATAAAGGTCCTGCTTATTATGTTTTATTTTCTAACATGGTATAAAACAAATATCGGCGAAGAAATAATCTAAAAGCTCTTGTATGAGCTTTCTCAAGTGTTTAAAAACCAATACAGTTAAAAAAACTAATTTCTTAATATTAACTTTCTCTCTCACTTGTATTGAAACATACAAAACCCGTCAGAAAGTTATTTATTACTCTGTATAATTACCTGGTATAGAGTGAAAACTCATAACAGTGTTCTTGGCATAGGTCAGGAATATTTCATAACTAGAATGATTTTGCATTACATTATTATAATAAATCCTTTAAGAAGGGTATTTTATTGATGTTATCTTTTGAATTCAACTTTCCAAAACGTCTTGAAAACTTATTCGATAAAATTTGGAAAAAAATTCTCTCTTATATATGTGTGTGTTCCATGTTTTAATTAATAGTGTAACATTCCATCAAATATCGGAAGAGAAATATCGTCAGAGATACATGTGTTAAAGGCAAGAGATCAATAAAGCTTACGATGGAGCTTTTTGCCGATAACTGCTTAAAATATACAACAGGACACACATTGTTAAATCGACTCAGAAAATAAAGCTAAACCTATAGATTGGTAGGGTATCTCATACAAGTACGTTTTTAGTATTCAGTTCTTAAAGCTGGCTTAAAGCTTTAACTCTCTCTCTCTCTCTCTTTCGAGTAAAATATATATAAAAATATTGTTATTTAAGGAAATATTTATATTTTTTCATTGGTACGTAGTACGTGTTTAGTATTCAGTTCTTAAAGCTGGCTTAAAGCTTTAACTCTTTCTCTCTCTCTCTCGAGTAAAATATATATAAAAATATTGTTATTTAAGGAAATATTTATAATTTTTCGTTTATTTCAGACAAGATTGAATAGTTATTTTGAAACCTCCTCGTTATATCCAAAGTTATAAACATAAACTAATTAAATAATGTCAAAAAAGGGTGTTTCCCAATTCGTTTTGTTTTATCATACAATCTCAATATACTTGCTACGTGATTATTATCACGCTGATGACAAATTTTTAAAAATCTTTTTTTTTTTTTTTTGTTCTTAATTTCTGTCTGTGTCTGTCCAACTGTCTGATATGAAAGTATTGTGGGTTGTTGAAAGCTTTGCCAATATGTAGTACATAACAAATTAAATGAAAAGTATGTGTACTACACTCTACATTCATAATAAAGAGTAAATTTTCTCCTATACTTTGTAATGTTTGGTCTATTATAGGAATTATGTTATGGTTATAAATTATAACTGATGTAGTTTTGCGCTCATGGGAAAGAATTTTTCGCCAACAATTTTTTATTAATACACATACATATGTATGTACATATGTATATTTTTACAATTTTTAATTAAAATAAAAAATGTGATTTACAACTTGGACATTATAACGTTTTTAAGTGTTATTAATATTTTTATTTAAACAAATATTTTTGCTGTTTTTTTTTTCCTCCAATAAAACTGTAAATATTAAAAATATTCTTATTGCATTTGCTGTGAGTTTGAGTTGAAAATATAAATGTTTGTGGCTGGTTGCATATTTTAAATTAACTGTGAAAGATAATTATTGATGTTGAAATTTTTTGATGTGAAACATTATTTGTTTTACCATGCACCAGGGAGCGTATATGGAATATTATAAAAATTTTCGAAAATCCAAAAATTTCCTTTATGACTCAAATGTTTGATATTTCTTTAAAAGAAAAACATTTAAAACACATATAAATTAAATTTATTACTATTGTTTGTGGTTTTTCCTAGAAAAAAACATTGTTTTTTTTTTCAAAAATTAAATTGTGTTGCAAAAATATTTGAAAGAAAATTTTTGATTTTTTTTAATAAGATTCTAAGAATACATGGTTGTCATATGTACATACAAACATAAATATTTGTCATTTGTTTTTTCATGTCTTAAATGACCCTGTTTTTTATATATAAAATGGCATAAATATTCTACAACTGTTCTCAATTCTATTGTAGATATTTTAATTTTTAATAAATGATAAATCTAAATTTCATTAATTAATTTGTATATAAGTGTTTGTAAGTACGTATGTATGTTTATTATAAAATAAAATAAAAATAAACAAAAGCCAAACAACATTTATTTCAATAAAAACAAAACAACTGGGAGGCTGGTCCATATCATATATACCGACGTATGCCATGACTTTGTCAAGGGTAGTTTTTAGATTGAGCAAAGTCCATTAAGATAATGAGTAATTTGCGAAATGTTTCAATTAAAAAAAAAAGAAAATTTTAAATTTAGAATTAACAATCATTCACAATGGGTTTGCATATTTGAATCTCTCAACATTGTAAATTTATAAACTTAATTTTAACTTACATTCTTGAACCAAATACATATATCTCCAGCAAAACTGTGACCTGCCTAAATAAAATCACAAATACAATATTCATTACCTTATAAAGGCTGTAGCGTACAAATAGCGTGTGAAATTTTAAAAAATTTTATTTTTTTTAATTTAAATTTAAAAAAGCGTTTAATTAATGTTCCTCAAAATAAAAACTATACTATATATTTTATACATATAAATATTTCTTTCCTTTTTATATTAGAAAAAATATCTTAAATTAAACAACAATCTAGTATATATAATAAAAAAAAAGAAATATTTTTTATTAAAAAGAAGGCAAATCTTTTGACGTCATAAAAATTATACTCATGATCAAACTGGTGAAATAAAAATTAACGACAAAATTTCTTTTGAAAAAAATCTAAAAAAATATGTTTTTAAAATTCTCGAAAGAAAATGACACATTTTAATATGTTGTTATTTTTTATATATAAAATAGCAACAATTTGAATTAGGCTTTTTAAAAATACATAAATATAAAACAACATACTTATAATAGGCTAAAATTGTCAAAGAGTTAAACTCACACAATTGAAAGAAAATTTATAAAATATTTGAAAAATATTAATTTTTTATCACTGAATAGAATTGGAACAGAACTAGAACAGAACTAGCACAGAACTAGAACAGAACTAGAACAGAACTAGAACAGAACTAGAACAGAACTAGAACTGATCTAGAACTGATCTAGAACTGAACTAGAACTGAACTAGAACTGAACTAGAACTGAACCAGAACTGAACTAGAACTGAACTAGAACCGAACTAGAACTGAACTAGAACTGAACTAGAACTGAACTGAACTAGAACTGAACTAGAACTGAACTAGAACTGAACTAGAACTGAACTAGAACTAGAACTGAACTAGAACTGAACTAGAACTGAACTAGAACTGAACTAGAACTGAACTAGAACTGAACTAGAACTGAACTAGAACTGAACTAGAACTGAACTAGAACTGAACTAGAACTGAACTAGAACTGAACTAGAACTGAACTAGAACTGAACTAGAACTGAACTAGAACTGAACTAGAACTGAACTAGAACTGAACTAGAACTGAACTAGAACTGAACTAGAACTGAACTAGAACTGAACTAGAACTGAACTAGAACTGAACTAGAACTGAACTAGAACTGAACTAGAACTGAACTAGAACTGAACTAGAACTGAACTAGAACTGAACTAGAACTGAACTAGAACTGAACTAGAACTGAACTAGAACTGAACTAGAACTGAACTAGAACTGAACTAGAACTGAACTAGAACTGAACTAGAACTGAACTAGAACTGAACTAGAACTGAACTAGAACTGAACTAGAACTGAACTAGAACTGAACTAGAACTGAACTAGAACTGAACTAGAACTGAACTAGAACTGAACTAGAACTGAACTAGAACTGAACTAGAACTGAACTGAACTGAACTAGAACTGAACTAGAACTGAACTACAACTGAACTGGAACTGAACGGGAGCTTAAAAAAAACTGAACATAATTAAAACGCCGATTTATATCAAACAAATTTAAATTCAAAAATTAAATTAAATAAATTTGTTTAAAATTAGACAGACATTTGTTTATGAAAAAATCTTTAATATTTTCATCTTTAATTAAACGTCACTACATTAAACCTACAACTTTTTGCTTGTGTTTGATCAAAAAAAGCTGTGTATAAATCCAACAAGTTTGTGTTTAAGTGGGCGTATTAATAGTTTTAAATATTTTGTTTAGTAAATTGATATTAATTTTATTATTTAAAATATAAGGCAGATGATAATAACTATTGAATGCGAAGCACTTTTTATAACTTTATTATAATAAATTGCACATTTTATATTATTTTTGTTAAATATAAGAGCTTATGTATTTTGTAAAAAAAAATATATTAGTTAATTAAAATTTAGAAGCTTAAAGGAATATACAGTAAGTGGCAAAATAAGAAAAATATGTTTTAAAATTTGAAAACCAATCTCTGCTTTGTATACATTTAACTATTCCCCAAAGAACGAGATTTTTAAGTATGAAAATAAAATTTGATTAAATTTTGTCATTCACTGTAATGTTAGTTAAAATAGTTTTATTTAATTTAATAAAATATTTATTTGTGTAAACATCTTAATTCATATATGTATGTGTTTTTTCTCTTTTTTTCTTTCTTCTATTAATTTTCATGTAGCCATGGCGAGGATCTCATTGTGACACCATTTGCCCAAATTTTAGCCAGTTTACGTTCTGTACGCAATAATTTATTAAGTCTGACAAATGTTCCAGCAACCAACAAGTGAGTATAAGCTTTTACTTTTAATTAATTTTGATTTTTTTTCTTTTGGAAATTTTTGCCTTTCTATTTAATATATTGTAATACATTGTAACTCCCTTTAAAAATAAAGTTAATTATAACATGAACCCTTTTTTAATACTTAACTGCACCTGGCTAAAAAATAAAATTATTAAAAATAACAATAATTATAATTATAACAAATACCTATTACTAAATATTTATTTTATTTGTTGTACCTACTTCTAACACATTGTCTTGCGAGAACATAATTTTAATTATAACAAAAATAAAATTAAATTAAAATGTTGTAATGTAAAACTTTTTTATTAGAATTGCCCCTTTTTAGCAGAGTAAAACAGTTATATAAATTAATTCATTAATATTACAGTGTTTTACTCTTTAAAAAAACCCACTCAGATTCTTTTTGAACCACCAAATAGTAAATGGATTGTTAAAACTGTATTAAAAGGGGGTTATAAACCCAAAACTGTGTGCATACGAGTATATTTGAAAATTATTAAGCCTTAAAGTATGTGGCCATAATTTTAAGGTTTAACTGCTTAAAGTATACTTTAAAGTAAATAATATTTGTTGTCCCCTAAAAGTATACTTAAGTACCTATTATGGAATTCTTTAATAACATACTTGTCTGCACATGCTTTTGAATTTATTTATTTATTTTAAAAAATTTGTTTTTTTGTGATAAAATCTAAATGTTTAACTCCCAGTTTGACTAAAAGTATAGATTTTTTATAACATAATTTTACCTTTATTTCTTTTTCTCTTTCTCCCCCTTTTTTTCCTATAATAAAATAAAAAATAAACCAAATTTGTTTAACTTATATTGAAATAATTTGTCAAATTTCCTTTAATAAATTTTTTATTTTAAAAATTATTTTTCCTTACTTTTTACGCTCTAACCTTTATAATTTTAACACATTTTTAATTAATTAAAAAAAATTTTTTTTGCTTTATTTCTTTTTATTTTTTCAAAAATATCTTTTGTTATGCCCGCCCGTATCAACAACGTTCGCTCGTCCTTTTTTGCTTTAATTGTACTTTTTTTCTTAAATGACCTACGCTTTGTTATGTCCTTGTTTCCGGTTCCCTTAACAATTTTATTTGTTTTTCGTTAAATATGTTTCTTTTTTAAAAACTATTATTGTAAATGTGTGTATGTTTGTCGAAACACTTTGTCTGTCTGTGTGTGTTTGTCTGTACGTTTGTTTGTGTTTCTGTGTGTGGAACATTGTATTAATGATCTAAGATCTAGGCGACCAACACAAACTTCAATGGGACGTTCCTCAACGGCGGGCATACAATTGAATCAGGGCGATGAGGCATACACTAGATTGGCCACCGATACAATAGAAGAATTAGACTGGTGTTTAGATCAACTGGAAACAATACAAACACATCGCAGTGTATCCGATATGGCTTCACTAAAGGTGAGTTCAAAATCAAAATAAAAAAAATTACTTTAATTTTTCTTTAAAAACCCTTAAAAGTATACTTTATTTAAAATTTTTTCACATACTCCTCAATGTATACTCGAAATATTTCTCTCTATTTTCTTTTAATATAAACTCTGTATTTTTTCCTTTCAACTTTTCACAGTTCAAACGCATGCTTAATAAGGAATTATCTCACTTCAGTGAATCGAGTAGATCGGGAAATCAAATTTCAGAATACATTTGTTCAACATTTTTGGGTAAGTTAACAACCATATTTACACTTTTACCTCATTTATGTATTTACTATGTAAAACGTGCCTTTATATGTAATACATATTTAACGGATTTGTCAAACACTTTTTTTATAACAACAAAACCTAGCAAACTGTAAAATATGTACAATTTAAATAAAAAAAAAAAAAATTACAACAAAACCATAATATTCGCACAAAAATCAATCATTCAACAAGCCTAAAAGTATGCTTCAATAAATTTATGCAAATGTATTTAAAGACATTTGTTAAATATGCTACAGACAATTTTTACATACAAAGACCTTCAATTCGGGGAAAAAAGTTTACTGTACAAGCTGCAAAATAAATGAAGATTTTTTTTCGAAAAGGAATGACAAAATATACTGAAATATTTTGACATTTTCGCTTTTTATGTGTTCGTCGGTTAAATTTAATCTTTTAATGCCCGGAAAACCAATTTAAAAAGTTTCAAAAGAATTTTAAGATTTATAAGTTTTATATTTTCTAAATGAAATTTATATTTAATACAGTTTACTACGATAGCACAGTGGGTCGTTAATTAAAAAAAAAATAATTTTGTAAAAATTTTGCGATATTGGCTTTTTTGTTCAGTCCTAGTTCAGTTCTAGTTCAGTTCTAGTTCAGTTCTAGTTCAGTTCTAGTTCAGTTCTAGTTCAGTTCCAGTTCAGTTCTAGTTCAGTTCTAGTTCAGTTCTAGTTCAGTTCTAGTTCAGTTCTAGTTCAGTTCTAGTTCAGTTCTAGTTCAGTTTTAGTTCAGTTCTAGTTCAGTTTCTAGTTCAGTTCTAGTTCAGTTCTAGTTCAGTTCTAGTTCAGTTCTAGTTCGTTCAGTTCAGTTCTAGTTCAGTTCTAGTTCAGTTCTAGTTCAGTTCTAGTTCAGTTCTAGTTCAGTTCTAGTTCAGGTCTAGTTCAGTTCTAGTTCAGTTCTAGTTCAGTTCTAGTTCAGTTTTAGTTCAGTTCTAGTTCAGTTCTAGTTCAGTTCTAGTTCAGTTCTAGTTCAGTTCTAGTTCAGTTCTAGTTCAGTTCTAGTTCAGTTTTAGTTCAGTTCTAGTTCAGTTCTAGTTCAGTCTAGTTCAGTTCTAGTTCAGTTCTAGTTCAGTTCAGTTCTAGTTCAGTTCTAGTTCAGGTCTAGTTCAGTTCTAGTTCAGTTCTAGTTCAGTTCTAGTTCAGTTTTAGTTCAGTTCTAGTTCAGTTCTATTTCAGTTCTAGTTCAGTTCTAGTTCAGTTCTAGTTCAGTTCTAGTTCAGTTCTAGTTCAGTTCTAGTTCAGTTCTAGTTCAGTTCTAGTTCAGTTCTAGTTCAGTTCTAGTTCAGTTCAGTTCAGTTCTAGTTCTAGTTCAGTTCTAGTTCAGTTCAGTTCTAGTTCAGTTCTAGTTCTAGTTCTAGTTCAGTTCTAGTTCTAGTTCAGTTCAGTTCTAGTTCAGTTCTAGTTCAGTTCTAGTTCAGTTCTAGTTCAGTTCTAGTTCAGTTCTAGTTCAGTTCTAGTTCAGTTCTAGTTCAGTTCTAGTTCAGTTCTAGTTCAGTTCTAGTTCAGTTCTAGTTCAGTTCTAGTTCAGTTCTAGTTCAGTTCTAGTTCAGTTTTAGTTCAGTTCTAGTTCAGTTCTAGTTCAGTTCTAGTTCAGTTCTAGTTCAGTTCTAGTTCAGTTCTAGTTCAGCTCTAGTTCAGTTCTAGTTCAGTTCTAGTTCAGTTCTAGTTCAGTTCTAGTTCAGTTCTAGTTCAGTTCTAGTTCAGTTCTAGTTCAGTTCTAGTTCAGTTCTAGTTCAGTTCTAGTTCAGTTCTAGTTCAGTCTAGTTCAGTTCTAGTTCAGTTCTAGTTCAGTTCTAGTTCAGTCAGTTCAGTCAGTTCTAGTTCAGTTCAGTTCTAGTTCAGTTCTAGTTCAGTTCTAGTTCAGTTCTAGTTCAGTTCTAGTTCAGTTCAGTTCTAGTTCAGTTCTAGTTCAGTTCTAGTTCAGTTCTAGTTCAGTTCTAGTTCAGTTCTAGTTCAGTTCTAGTTCAGTTCTAGTTCAGTTCTAGTTCAGTTCTAGTTCAGTTCTAGTTCAGTTCTAGTTCAGTTCTAGTTCAGTTCTAGTTCAGTTCTAGTTCAGTTCTAGTTCAGTTCTAGTTCAGTTCTAGTTCAGTTCTAGTTCAGTTCTAGTTCAGTTCTAGTTCAGTTCTAGTTCAGTTCTAGTGCAGTTCTAGTTCAGTTCTAGTTCAGTTCTAGTTCAGTTCTAGTTCAGTTCTTGTTCAGTTCTAGTTCAGTTCTAGTTCAGTTCTAGTTCAGTTCTAGTTCAGTTCTAGTTCAGTTCTAGTTCAGTTCTAGTTCAGTTCTAGTTCAGTTCTAGTTCAGTTCTAGTTCAGTTCTAGTTCAGTTCTAGTTCAGTTCTAGTTCAGTTCTAGTTCAGTTCTAGTTCAGTTCTAGTTCAGTTCTAGTTCAGTTCTAGTTCAGTTCTAGTTCAGTTCTAGTTCAGTTCTAGTTCAGTTCTAGTTCAGTTCTAGTTCAGTTCTAGTTCAGTTCTAGTTCAGTTCTAGTTCAGTTCTAGTTCAGTTCTAGTTCAGTTCTAGTTCAGTTCTAGTTCAGTTCTAGTTCAGTTCTAGTTCAGTTCTAGTTCAGTTCTAGTTCAGTTCTAGTTCAGTTCTAGTTCAGTTCTAGTTCAGTTCTAGTTCAGTTCTAGTTCAGTTCTAGTTCAGTTCTAGTTCAGTTCTAGTTCAGTTCTAGTTCTAGTTCAGTTCTAGTTCAGTTCTAGTTCAGTTCTAGTTCAGTTCTAGTTCAGTTCTAGTTCAGTTCTAGTTCAGTTCTAGTTCAGTTCTAGTTCAGTTCTAGTTCAGTTCTAGTTCAGTTCTAGTTCAGTTCTAGTTCAGTTCTAGTTCATTCTAGTTCAGTTCTAGTTCAGTTCTAGTTCAGTTCTAGTTCAGTTCTAGTTCAGTTCTAGTTCAGTTCTAGTTCAGTTCTAGTTCAGTTTAGTTCAGTTCTAGTTCAGTTCTAGTTCAGTTCTAGTTCAGTTCTAGTGTCAGTTCTAGTTCAGTTCTAGTTCAGTTCTAGTTCAGTTCTAGTTCAGTTCTAGTTCAGTTCTAGTTCAGTTCTATTCAGTTCTAGTTCAGTTCTAGTTCAGTTAGTTCAGTTCTAGTTCAGTTCTAGTTCAGTTCTAGTTCAGTTCTAGTTCAGTTCGTTCAGTTCTAGTTCAGTTTTAGTTCAGTTCTAGTTCAGTTCTAGTTCAGTTCTAGTTCAGTTCTAGTTCAGTTCTAGTTCAGTTCTAGTTCAGTTCTAGTTCAGTTCTAGTTCAGTTCTAGTTCAGTTCTAGTTCAGTTTTAGTTCAGTTCTAGTTCAGTTCTAGTTCAGTCTAGTTCAGTTCTAGTTCAGTTCTAGTTCAGTTCTAGTTCAGTTTTAGTTCAGTTCTAGTTCAGTTCTAGTTCAGTTCTAGTTCAGTTCTAGTTCAGTTCTAGTTCAGTTAGTTCAGTTCTAGTTCAGTTCTAGTTCAGTTCTAGTTCAGTTCTAGTTCAGTTCTAGTTCAGTTCTAGTTCAGTTCTGTTCAGTTCTAGTCAGTTCTAGTTCAGTTCTAGTTCAGTTCTAGTTCAGTCTAGTTTCAGTTCTAGTTCAGTTCTAGTTCAGTTCTAGTTCAGTTCTAGTTCAGTTCTAGTTCAGTTCTAGTTCAGTTCTAGTTCAGTTCTAGTTCAGTTCTAGTTCAGTTTCTAGTTCAGTTCTAGTTCAGTTCTAGTTTCAGTTCTAGTTCAGTTCTAGTTCAGTTCTAGTTCAGTTCTAGTTCAGTTCTAGTTCAGTTCTAGTTCAGTTCTAGTTCAGTTCTAGTTCAGTTCTAGTTCAGTTCTAGTTCAGTTCTAGTTCAGTTCTAGTTCGTTCTAGTTCAGTTCTAGTTCAGTTCTAGTTTCAGTTCTAGTTCAGTTCTAGTTCAGTTCTCAGTTCAGTTCTAGTTCAGTTTCTAGTTCAGTTCTAGTTTCAGTTCTAGTTCAGTTCTAGTTCAGTTCTAGTTCAGTTCTAGGTTCAGTTCTAGTTCAGTTCTAGTTCAGTTCTAGTTCAGTTCTAGTTCAGTTCTAGTTCAGTTCTAGTTCAGTTTAGTTCAGTTCTAGTTCAGTTCTAGTTCAGTTCTAGTTCAGTTCTAGTTCAGTTCTAGTTCAGTTCTAGTTCAGTTCTAGTTCAGTTCTAGTTCAGTTCTAGTTCAGTTCTAGTTCAGTTCTAGTTCAGTTCTAGTTCAGTTCTAGTTCAGTTCTAGTTCAGTTCTAGTTCAGTTCTAGTTCAGTTCTAGTTCAGTTCTAGTTCAGTTCTAGTTCAGTTCTAGTTCAGTTCTAGTTCAGTTCTAGTTCAGTTCTAGTTCAGTCTAGTTCAGTTCTAGTTCAGTTCTAGTTCAGTTCTAGTTCAGTTCTAGTTCAGTTCAGTTCAGTTCTAGTTCAGTTCAGTTCTAGTTCAGTTCTTTCTAGTTCAGTTCTAGTTCAGTTCTAGTTCAGTTCTAGTTCAGTTCTAGTTCAGTTCTAGTTCAGTTCTAGTTCAGTTCTAGTTCAGTTCTAGTTCAGTTCTAGTTCAGTTCTAGTTCAGTTCTAGTTCAGTTCTAGTTCAGTTCTAGTTCAGTTCTAGTTCAGTTCTAGTTCAGTTCTAGTTCAGTTCTAGTTCAGTTCTAGTTCAGTTCTAGTTCAGTTCTAGTTCAGTTCTAGTTCAGTTCTAGTTCAGTTCTAGTTCAGTTCTAGTTCAGTTCTAGTTCAGTTCTAGTTCAGTTCTAGTTCAGTTCTAGTTCAGTTCTAGTTCAGTTCTAGTTCAGTTCTAGTTCAGTTCTTGTTCAGTTCTAGTTCAGTTCTAGTTCAGTTCTAGTTCAGTTCTAGTTCAGTTCTAGTTCAGTTCTAGTTCAGTTCTAGTTCATTCTAGTTCAGTTCTAGTTCAGTTCTAGTTCAGTTCTAGTTCAGTTCTAGTTCAGTTCTAGTTCAGTTCTAGTTCAGTTCTAGTTCAGTTCTAGTTCAGTTCTAGTTCAGTTCTAGTTCAGTTCTAGTTCAGTTCTAGTTCAGTTCTAGTTCAGTTCTAGTTCAGTTCTAGTTCAGTTTCTAGTTCAGTTCTAGTTCAGTTCTAGTTCAGTTCTAGTTCAGTTCTAGTTCAGTTCTAGTTCAGTTCTAGTTCAGTTCTAGTTCAGTTCTAGTTCAGTTCTAGTTCAGTTCTAGTTCAGTTCTAGTTCAGTTTCTAGTTCAGTTCTAGTTCAGTTCTAGTTCAGTTCTAGTTCAGTTCTAGTTCAGTTCTAGTTCAGTTCTAGTTCAGTTCTAGTTCAGTTCTAGTTCAGTTCTAGTTCAGTTCTAGTTCAGTTCTAGTTCAGTTCTAGTTCAGTTCTAGTTCTAGTTCAGTTCAGTTCAGTTCTAGTTCTAGTTCAGTTCTAGTTCAGTTCTAGTTCAGTTCTAGTTCAGTTCTAGTTCAGTTCTAGTTCAGTTCTAGTTCAGTTCTAGTTCAGTTCTAGTTCAGTTCTAGTTCAGTTCTAGTTCAGTTCTAGTTCAGTTCTAGTTCAGTTCTAGTTCAGTTTAGTTCCGTTATAGTTCAGTCTAGTTCAGTCTAGTTCAGTTCTTAGTTCAGTTCTAGTTCAGTTTAGTTCAGTTCAAGTTCAGTTCTAGTTCAGTTCTAGTTCAGTTCTAGTTCAGTTCTAGTTCAGTTCTAGTGCCGTTCTAGCTCAGTTCTAGTTCAGTTGTAGTTCAGTTCTAGTGCAGGTTAATGCCCTAGTTCAATTCTAATTCTAGAAAAGTATTGGACATTGTGTACTTATCTTCATTTGTAAAATCATTCATTTTTTATATATTTCTGTAAATAGGGCTTTTCAAGGACCCATCCCAAAAAAAACAGCTTTGTTAAACATTACATTTCAATGGACTCAATTTATGTTTCCCCTGTGTAGCCTTGTAAACTTTTGTAATTCATATCGTTCTTTTTTTCAACACTCAAAGTTGAATTTATTTCACATAAAAATCTCAGCAGGTTTTGTAACTTTTTTACAATATTTCTTTTTTTGATTTTCACAAGATGATTTTTCGCCTCTCCCTGTTTCTTTTGTTCATACGATTTTTTGTTTTAACACTTGTATATTTACCACAAAAAAGAAAAAGTGAAAAGTTTTTTTTGCAGCTTCACCATAAAAGAAATGTCTAGCCCTTAAGTAAAATCAAGTAGTAAAAATGTTTATAAATTAAATTGATTTTTATCATTTTTTTCCACTTCATCATTTTATATAACTAAAACGTAGAATTTAAAATAAAGATATACATATGTATGTAAAAAAGCACATAATATTTATTTCCAGCCTAAAGGTATACACTGATTTTTTGTTATTTTGTTAATATAAAAGTATGCTTTATATGTATGTTTTATGCAAAAGCGATGGATGAATACGGAAAAATGCAAATAAAATTTGAATTTTATATTTAAAACTTTTTTTCATCATCATCAACCACGCGTCGTCCTTTTACTCTTTTCACTCCCCCCAAACAGTTGCTATAGGTTGCGGTTCCTAGTTTGTAATTCAAATAAAAAAATGTGTAGTGTATTTGTAGGGTTGTTGATAAATTGTGAGGATTTTGTAAATTTTAAGTAACCTCTTTTATATAACAAAAAAAACTGTAAAACATACTGTTCATATGATGATGATAATGATGAGTAGTAATATGATAAAAATAGGAGCAGCAAAAAATAAAACTTTGAAATCAAATTATGTTTTGCAGTAACTACGCTTCAAAATCAAATGAAGCGAAAGTGTATGGTTGTTGGAAAAAATAGAAACAAAACCACTCGTATTTAAATAAAAATGGGTTACAGCAGCCAAAATATTTAATAAGATAATGGAATTTAAAATTAAATAAAATGTTATAGAAAGCGACTAAATTTAACGTCAATGCTACAATTGTAGTTATACTTTATTTTCCATAAAATTATTGTGTTTTATATAAATCTAAATTTAATTAAAATTATTTAACTTTTAGATAAACAACAAGAATTTGACTTGCCCTCGATGCGTTTCGAAGAGAATACCGATCCAAATGTACCGGTACCACAATTAACACAACAACAGCAGCAACAACAACAACGCAGTCGTTCACCCAGAGGCCCACCCATGTCCCAAATATCTGGTGTTAAACGTCCACTTTCACATACAAACTCATTTACAGGCGAACGTTTACCCACATATGGTGTAGAGACAACACATGAGGCCGCGTTGGGTCAACATTTGGCCGAATTGGATACCTGGGGCATTGATATATTTAAAATAGGCGATTTAAGCAACAATCGTCCACTCACCTGTGTAGCATACACAATATTTCAGGTTCATCCCACTTTCTTCCCAAAATTTGTTCTCTTTATTAAAATTTATTTATTTCTTTTCATCTTACAGAGTAGAGAATTATTGACCAGTCTTATGATACCACCGAAAAATTTTCTTAATTTTATGACTACTCTGGAGGACCATTATGTTAAAGACAATCCGTTTCACAATTCACTACATGCGGCTGATGTAACACAAAGTACTAATGTTTTATTAAATACTCCTGCACTTGAGGGTGTTTTTACGCCACTGGAAGTGGGCGGTGCTCTATTTGCAGCCTGTATTCACGATGTTGATCATCCTGGTCTAACTAATCAATTTTTAGTTAATTCAAGTGGGTTTTATTTACATTGTATATTTTAATGATTTTTTTCAATTCTTCAAATTTTGATTTGGTTTTAGGTTCCGAATTAGCCTTAATGTATAATGACGAATCTGTTTTGGAAAATCATCATTTAGCTGTTGCCTTTAAATTATTGCAAAATCAAGGATGTGATATATTCTGTAATATGCAAAAGTGAGTAATTTATACAAATATTTTAGACCAATTGACCAGGAACTAACTGTAAAATTTGGTAATCCAATATGACCAAAATGTCTGCAAATTTAATCCTTAGCTGTAATATCTAGCTCAGTTCTAGTTCAGTTCTAGTTCAGTTCTAGTTCAGTTCTAGTTCAGTTCTAGTTCAGTTCTAGTTTCAAGTTCTAGTTCAGTTCTAGTTCAGTTCTAGTTCAGTTCTAGTTCAGTTCTAGTTCGTCTAGTTCGTTCTAGTCAGTTCTAGTTCAGTTCTAGTTCAGTTCTAGTTCAGTTCTAGTCAGTTCTAGTTCAGTTCTAGTCAGTTCTAGTTCAGTTCTAGTTCAGTTCTAGTTCAGTTCTAGTTCAGTTCTAGTTCAGTTCTAGTTCAGTTCTGTTCAGTTCTATTCAGTTCTAGTTCAGTTCTAGTTCAGTTCTAGTTCAGTTCTAGTTCAGTTCTAGTTCAGTTCTAGTCAGTTCTAGTTCCGTTCTAGTTCAGTTCTAGTTCAGTTCTAGTTCAGTTCTAGTTCAGTTCTAGTAGTTCTAGTCCAGTTCTAGTTCAGTTCTTAGTTCAGTTCTAGTTCAGTTCTAGTCAGTTCTAGTTTCAGTTCTAGTTCAGTTCTATGTCAGTTCTAGTTCAGTTCTAGTTCAGTTCTAGTTCAGTTCTAGTTCAGTTCCTAGTTCATTCTAAGTTCAGTTCTAGCTCAGTTCTAGTTCGTACTAGTTCAGTTCTAGTTTCAGTTTCTAGTTCAGCCGTTCTAGTTCAGTTTCTAGTTCAAGGTTCTAGTTTCAGTTCTAGTTACAGTTCTAGTTTCAGTTCTAGTACTAGTTCAGTTCTAGTTCAGTTCTAGTTTCAGTAGTTCAGTTCTAGTTCAGTTCTAGTTCAGTTCTAGTTCATCAGTCAGTTATAGTTCAGTTCTAGTTCAGTACTAGTTCAGTTTCTAGTTCATTTCTAGTTCAGTTCTAGTTCCAGTTCTAGTCAGTTAGTTCCAGTTCTAGTCGTTCTAGTCAGTAGTTCAGTGTCTAGTTCAGTTCTAGTTCAGTTTCTAGTTCAGTTTCTAGTTCACTAGTTCACTTCAGGTTCAGTTCTAGTTCAGTTCTAGTCGTACTAGTTCAGTTCTAGTTCAGTTTCTAGTTCAGTTCCTAGTTTCAGTCTAGTTCAGTTCTAGTTCAGTTCTAGTTCAGTTCTAGTCAGTTCTAGTTCAGTTCTAGTTCAGTTCTAGTTCAGTTCTAGTTCAGTCTAGTTCAGTTCTAGTTCAGTTCTAGTTCAGTTCTAGTTCAGTTCTAGTTCAGTTCTAGTTCAGTTCTAGTTCAGTTCTAGTTCAGTCTAGTTCAGTTCTAGTTCAGTTCTAGTTCAGTTCTAGTTCAGTTCTAGTTCAGTTCTAGTTCAGTTCTAGTTCAGTTCTAGTTACTAGTCAGTTCTAGTTCAGTTCTAGTTCAGTACTAGTTCAGTTCTAGTTCAGTTCTAGTTCAATTCTAGTCAGTTCTAGTTCAGTTCTAGTTCAGTTCTAGTTCAGTTCTAGTTCAGTTCTAGTTCAGTTCTAGTTCAGTTCTAGTTCAGTTCTAGTTCAGTTCTAGTTCAGTTCTAGTTCAGTTCTAGTTCAGTTCTAGTTCAGTTCTAGTTCAGTTCTAGTTCAGTTCTAGTTCAGTTCTAGTTCAGTTCTAGTTCAGTTCAGTTCTAGTTCAGTTCTAGTTCAGTTCTAGTTCAGTTCTAGTTCAGTTCTAGTTCAGCAGTTCTAGTTCAGTTCTAGTTCAGTTCTAGTTCAGTTCTAGTTCAGTTCTAGTTCAGTTCTAGTTCAGTTAATTCAGTTCTAGTTCTAGTTCAGTTCTAGTTTAGTTCTAGTTCAGTTCTAGTTCAGTTCTAATTCAGTTCTGGTTCAGTTCTAGTCCAGTTCTCGTTCAGTTATAATTCCTTTGAGTTTCGGTGATCTTTTGAGAAATATCGACACATGAAACCGCTAATTTATAAAAATTTATTTTTTTAGGAAACAACGCCAAACATTAAGAAAAATGGTTATTGATATTGTACTATCAACTGACATGTCCAAACATATGAGCCTTTTGGCCGATTTAAAAACTATGGTAGAAACGAAAAAGGTAGCAGGATCTGGTGTACTACTGCTGGACAATTACACAGATCGTATACAGGTAAAATTCTTACTATATTTCTCTTTGCAGAGAACATTCGTTTAATTATATTTTCATTATTACAACAGGTTCTTGAAAATCTTGTCCATTGTGCCGATTTAAGTAATCCCACTAAACCCTTGCCGCTCTACAAACGCTGGGTTAGTCTACTAATGGAGGAGTTCTTTTTGCAAGGCGATAAAGAACGTGAATCGGGCATGGATATTAGTCCAATGTGTGATCGTCATAATGCTACGATTGAAAAGTCGCAGGTCGGCTTTATTGATTATATTGTACATCCACTCTGGGAAACTTGGGCCGATTTGGTGCATCCAGATGCTCAAGATATATTAGATACGCTTGAAGAGAATAGAGACTATTATCAGAGTATGATACCACCATCACCACCACCATCACAGGCCGATGAACAGCCAGCTAACGAGGATAAAATAAGGTTTCAGGTAAGTTCGAAGAGAACACACACAGTAGTTTTTGAAAAGTAGTTAGCAAATTATGATGTTTGTAAATAGGTAACCCTTGAAGAGTCCGATCAAGAAAATTTAGCTGAACTAGAAGAAGCTGATGAAACAGCGGCCGAACGAGGTGATGATGATGTCGCCAACAACTCCTTGACCACAACGGGTGAAAATAAACCGTCGGGGAGTCAAAATCAATCTCATCACGCTGGAATGTGACGGAGAGTCGTGGGACTATGCCGAAAAATTACAGAAAAGGCGCAAAATTTTTTGCTAATACGTTAGTGACTTTAAAAAAACATAAAAACAAACAAAAAAAAAAACTTTAAAAAGCTTAAAAAATAACAAATTTACTAGAAAAAAATTATTCAAAAAAAATCCTCCAAAAAAATATTAAAATAGAATTAAAACTAAACTATATAAAACAAAAAACCAAAACACACAACAATACAAACTCTATACAAATTTCAAAAACATTTTTAAGACAATGCTAAAATAGCAACAAAACAAACAAAAAAAAATAGCTAAGATTTTTAATTTTTTTATTATTTTATTTCTCAACAAACAACAAAAAAAAATAGATTTTCCATTTAAGTTAAAAATGAAAAATTGCAAAAAAAATATTACAAAAAAAATTTAAAAACATTTTTATGACACCGACAAGTTGACAAAACAAACAAAAAAATAATAATTATTAAAAGAAAAAAATAACTTAAAAAAAATATTAAAACTTTAAAAAAATAATAATTGTTTAGGGAAATATCAAACAAATATGATTAAATGCAAAAAACAAAATAAAATAAAATATTTACTACAACTAACCACTGAAAAAGAAAAACTAAAAGAAACAAAAAAAAAACTTTTTCAAAATGCCACCCTACTCCCTCTCTAACAGCAAAAACAATTATTTTTTTTAATAGAATTTTTTATTATTTAAAAAAAAAAACACAAACTCAAGAATGAATTATTTTTTTCAATGATAACACTAGTCAACAGTTTAAACTTTTAAATTTAAATAATTTTACAATATTACAAATTTTTAAATTAATTTATTAAAATATTTAAAATATGTAGGAGCAACTGCTGGCTGGTGTTTTTGTTTTAGTATTTAATTAAATTATTTTTATAAATATTGACTTTACTACTTACAAAAACCAAACAACAACAACAAACAAAAAAAAACCAACTTAGGACACTACAATACACAAACTTTGACCTTTAACTGTTAAACTAACGGGACTTTGTAATTATTCAAAAAAAAAAAAAAAACAACAAAATATTAGAAGCAAAAAAAAACTCATTTGTTTAAGCATACAAAAATTGTTCAAAATTATATGAAAATATAACAGTTTTATTTAATATAACACTTTAAACAATCTAAAAGTTTTATTAAAAAAAAAGAAATTATTTTCCTTAAAGATTTTATTGTAAACTTTATTACCATTTTCTCTTGTTTAAATTGTAAGTCTTTTTTTCAGTTTTTTTTTTTTCTTTAATTTTAAATTATTTTAGTTCATTTTTTTCTGCATGCCATTTTCATTTAGAAATACAAGTAAACGAAAAAAAACTACTGAACATTTATAGTAAAAAGGAAATTTGTTTTTGTTTGTTAATATTTGTTGAAAATTTAAAAAAAAAAATTATTTTGAAATTTGTTTATTTAATTTACATTTAAGTTTGAACAACAATTTTGAAACAGGTATTTAGTAAAAAAAAAGAAATTTAAACAAAGTTTTCACATTGAAAGATAAAATCTAATGACTACATATGAAATTTAATAAGAAAATATACTAAGAAAACTGTTATAAACTGTTAAAATCAAACATTGTAATACATGCTTCTTTGAAAACTTTTTATAAATGTTTGTTTACTTTTTAATAGGAAATTTTTTAAAAATAATGACATATTTAATTGTTATACTGTTTTTAATCCATATTTTATAAAAAGTTCAATTCAACTGTTATACAGCTATTATTTTCTCAGTTTTAACTAAAAGTTCTCTCAACTCAAAACTATTATACATAAAACTGTTATAAAAACATTTTATTAAAGTTCTCATTCTAAAGAAGCTATCAAGGCTTCAAAAGTAAGGAATGTCAGACCTTTTACTACTTATATCGTTAGTAGACTCTTATAAGTCTTGTGCCACAAAAATGTCTTACTTTTTCAACTACTTCACGGGTCTGAGAGACGTATACAAGTGTTCTCTTTTAAATTTTCTGTATTCTACAAGACTTATTAATGGAATAGTTCTTTTTGCAAAACTATAGAGAATGTGAATTCGCCATTAATATAGTCCTTTTTGTAATCGTCTCCTCTCTGGAAAACTTACCCCGATTTGGTACATCCAGATTGCTGAAGATACATACATATATCTACAAAATTTTAAAATAAAAAAGGGATGGACCAACTAATGTTAGAGTTCTTTTTGCAAGATCATAAAGAACGTCAATCGGTCATTAATATTAATCCCTTTTGTCATCGTCACAATTGACAGATCGTACATCGTATTTTCTGTATTGCGCAAGATTTTGAGCACAATAATGGGTTTAGACTTATTAATGGAATAGTTCTTTTTGCAAAACGATAGAGAATGTGAATCGGCCATTAATATGGTCCTTTTTGTAATCGTCACCTCTCTGGAAAACTTAAACCGATTTGGTGCATCCATGTAGCTGAAGATACATATATCTGCAAAATTTTAAAATAACAATCGGATGGACCAACCACTGTTAGAGTTCTTTTTGCAAGTTATCATCTTGCGTCAATCATTAATATTAGTCACTTTTGTGATCGTCACAATTGACAGATCGTACATAGGCTTTAGTGATTGTATAACCTCTCTGGAAAACTTAAAACTCCATTTCTGAATTCTACAAGATTTCGAGAATAATAATGGGTTTGGAATAGTTCTTTTTGCAAAACGATAGAGAATGTGAATCGGTCATTAATATAGTCCTTTTTGTAATCGTCATAATTGAAAAATCGTAAATCGGCTAACAATGGTTTGGACCAATTAATGTAAGAATTCTTTTTGCAAGACAATAAAGAACGTTAATCGGGCATTAATATTAAAGCTGTGATACACACTTGTTGTCAGATCTTACAACGTTGTCAGTAAAATGTGCACAAAATGTCTAACAATCGTATGAACTTACAACTTTGTCAGAAAAAGATTTACTGACAATGTTGTAAGACATAATTTGTAAATTGACACTGTTGTTAGACATTTTCCGTACAGTTTACTGCCAAAGTTGTAAGATCTAACAATCATGTATATATAGCTTTAGTCCCTTTTGTGATCGTCATAAACATTATAGTTGAGGCTTTTTTGTTATATTCTGGAAAACTTAAACCGATTTCTGTAAAATATCGAAATAATATTGTTTTCGACTTACTAATGGAAGAGTTCTTTTTGTAAAACGATAAAGAACTTAAATCGCGAATGAATATTAAGACCAATGTAGGATCGTCACAATGAGTTACTTTCGAATCGAAACCACTTTGATTGGAAGTAAGATTTTCAGAGAGTAGACTTTTCGATTTGGAATTTTTTCTTCACGTATAACAGTTTTTGTTTTTCTGTGAAATTGTTTTCCTAAAAATGTTGTTTGTATTTATGGAAATTATAAATGTATAACAGTTTGAATATGGCTGTTTGTATAACAGTTCCTTTGATATTTGCATATTTATACTCGATTTGAAGTATATCTTTTCGAATTCCTTTATTTACAATAAAATTCAATTTTTAAAGTCTTGCAGAACAAAAGTTAGTTTATTATTACAAAAAATGAGTGTATAACAGTTTAAATAAGTTGTCAGTTTGAGAACTACAAATGATATCGAAAAGTAATTCGAAAATTTTTGATTTGAATTCGAAAGTAAAAATTTCGAACTAAAATGTAAACATTCGAAAAATCTACTTTTCGAATCAAGGAAAATAAATTGGAAAATATTTAAAAAAAAAATTAAATGTATAAAGTATAACACTTTCTTAAGTATAATTTGATATTCAATGTTGTAATTCAAATTTCTTAAAATTTGTTAAAATTTGTTCTCTTTAAATTTCATATGTCTTAAAAATGATTTAAATGAAAACTTAACTACAATTACAAGATTTTGTTTAAATACTTTTTTTTTAAATTTAACAAACACACCTCGTATAACAGTATCTCGGAAACAAATTATATTTTCAAAATGTTTATTTTTATGTAAAATTTGAAAATCAAATTTCTTTGCGAAATACTGACAATTACATACATATTTTAATTATAACAAAACCAACCGTTGGACTCGAATTTAGTAAAAAAAACAAATTTATTTTTAAACAAAAATAATTTTAAAAAATTAATTTTTTTAATTTAATTTAATATTTTTCTTGAATTAAATCTTTAAAAAAAAACTATATATTTAATTAAATGCTTCCTTAAACTCTCTACCATTACAAAAAGAAACCAAAAACCAAACAAAAATTTTGAAAAAAAAAATACATCACTAAGTCTTCTTTATTAAAAATTACTAAAACTTTATTAAAAAACAAGCACAATTTATTAAATATAAATATTATTAATAATTTTTTTCTTAAATTAAAATATTTTTTTCTTAAATAATTAAAACCTTTCTTTTGCGAAAAGCAGCAAGAATTTTTACTTATACGACTTTTAAAATTTCAACTAAATTTTATTTTTAAATTTATAAAATGAAAAAAATACGTTTTTTTAACTAAAATGACAAATTATGGCCAAATAATATTATTCTTTTAAATGATTAACGGTTTTTTAAATAAGTTTTAAAACAGTTTAGCTTAATTTATTATTTTTAACTTTATATTATATACAAACACATATATATTATTATTTTTTTAGTTTATTTATTAATTATTTTTTTTAATTTGTTGACAGGGCAGGATCCCGCTCTTTTTATTTTTTTTTTAATATATTTAAAATATATATAAAAAAAAATAACAAAATAAAATGTAAAATATTTTGCTTAAATAGCAAAATATTTAACTACATATATATTTATTATAATAATTAGTAAATACTACCAACAACAACAAAATAACATAAAAAAAACAAAAGCAAATTTTATGCAAAAACAACCTTGATGGTTAAAAAAATATCATTTAAAATAAATAATAAAAAAACTATATAAACAATTAAATTAATATTATAAAACAAACACTTTAGCATTACATTACAAACAAAAAAAAATAAATAATAATTAAAACAACAACAAAAACATGTTAAACTAGTAGGTTATATTAAAAAAAAAACAAGAAAAAACAACAACAACTATATACATAAAAACATTTTATTGTAATATTATTATTAATTAATTATTAATAAAAAAAAATAAGCTTAACCAAAATGGAAAAAAATATAAAAGCAACATTGAAAATGTTTGCTAAAACAAATACTTTAGATCCTTTAAAAAAAAATAATTAAAAAATAAATGAAATTTAATTAAATAAAATTATTATAATAATAACAACAAAAAAATACCCTTAAAAAAAACTTTGAGTGAAAAATTATTTAAAATGGAAAATAAATCATTAAACTAAAAAAACAAAACAAAGAAAAACAAAAACTAGTATGTCTTTTTTCTTCTACTTGTAATTATAATAATAAAAAAAATTAATAATAATTTAAATTAACAAACAAATGAATTTATAAATTTATTATTATTATTAATAATAATAATAATGATAATAGTTATAACTATATATACATATTTAATAAAATAAAAAAACAAGAAAACTTAATTGCAGCTATATAAAATTTAATGTGTATTCCAATTTAAACAAAAAAAAAAATGATAACCTACAAATTTACAGGATAACAAAAAAGTTAAAGTATAAATTTATAACTAATGAGCAACATATTGAATACTAATTTAATTGAAATTATCAACAACAAAGAGATTTTGGTAAAATATTCTTTAATAAGTGATATAAACATAAACCTAAGAGAAAGATTTAAATTCATATCTAAATTTGAAAGCAGATTTTCGCAAAAGATTTCACGTATTAAGAAGAATTTGTTGTGAATTTATTCTTATTCAATTAAAGTATTTGTCAAAATATTGAGAAAACTGTAGTTTTTCAAAATTGTTGCAATAAAATCAAAGTTTTCTTAAGGTTTTGGGAATTTTTAGATTTTTCCAGCATTTGGTATTAAAACAACCTAAAATGTTAACTTGTCTATATGATAATGATTCGTAAATACCACCTCTTCTAAAAAAAAACTTTAAAAAAATTAATATCATTTGTTAATATCTCTTATTAAAGATCTTTTTCTCCTAATCTCTTAAACAAAACACTCGAATTATGAAAAAAAAAGAAATATTTCTAACCAATGTTAGTGATTTATTTAAATGTACTTACTTATTTGTGGAAAAGAATTTATTAAAATAACCTTAATATTAACAAATTAATTATGGGATTATGGTTTTTATTTTGTATAGTAATAATGTGAATGAAGAAATATGATATCCAGACCATAGATTGAAACTGCAATTTAGATTATAGTCTAAACTATAGCCAAAACTGTAGTTTAAGGGATCGTTAAGAATAGCAACCAAACTTCAGTTGAGTTGCCAGAAATCTACTAATCAACGCAATTGACTTAAATCTTCGTATTACGCAATGGCAACTTTCATTAGTTGGCAAAAAGTTATCGATATTTTGTCATCTGCGGTTATTTTGACAGACTAGCAACACAAAAGAAAGCTAGCAAGTAAAAATTGTAAACAAAAAAAATATGAATAAAATTGTATATTAAAGTTATATTTGTGAGAACAAAACATAAGTTCAATTCAGAAGTGAAGTCATAAAGATATCCTTTGGTGAAGTGAGTTTGAATTGGTGCATTAAGAATAAATTTAATCACGCCTACAGTCAGCAATGGAGGTGACAACCTAATCACTTCAATTTGTGGAGCTACTTCCTGCCTTGGCATTGGTAGATATATAAGTTCTACAGAACGAAACTTTGTCCTCACGAATCAATTTATATCAATGTAGTTCGGATTGGCTCACCACACCACAACAAATTTCTAGTTAACTACTGGACAACATAAATTTGCTGCTGACGGTTGCTAACTCAACTCAACTAAGGTTCGTTTGCTATCAAATATCGACCCATTAGTTTCAATTCAAACTATAGTCCAAACAATCACCCCTATTCTGCATTTCGATTACGTTTCCGTATTCAGTTAAGCTACGATCGAAAATTTGTATTCCAACAAAAAACGGAATCGTAAGAAAAAGAAGAAGAAATATCATTTTATTTCAATGCTTTACGATGGCATGTATTCTGCATTACGAATGTAACTACGTTTTTCTAAGTTGTTTTTTTTAGTGAGGGAGCTTCGAATCGAAATGCAGAATATAAAAGTTGCCAAACGGAGAAAATTTCGATTCGAATTGAAATGCAGAATAGGGGTAAATAATTAGAGTTATAGTCCAGACTATAGATCAAATTATAGTTCATAGTTTAGTCTCGTTTGTAGTCTAGACAATAAACTACAAGCTAAACTATAGTACGGACAAGTCTGTGTTATTATATAGTTCAGATTATGGTCCACACTTAAGCTACAATCTAAACAAACTTTTAGAATATAATCCAAATATTAAGCTATAATCTATACTATAGTTCAGATTATAGTCTACACGAGCCTGTAAAATTTAATTTAACTATAGTTCGTACTACAGTCTAGACTTTAGCATAGACTAAAGTGCAACCAATTGTCAATAGTCCTGTCTATATTTCTGACTATAGTTCGTACTATAGTCTAAACTTTAGCACAGACTATAGGGCAACCAATTATCTAGACTAAATTCCAACCATAGTCCATAGACATAGTTTTGTTGAAACTATAGTTCAGAAAATAAATCAGACTAATCAAAACTGTAGTCCAGACTATAGTTCAGGATATATTTCATATTATATACTACACTATAGTTCCCACTGTAGTGTAGATTGTATCTCAGATTTCAGGCCAAACTATAGTTAAATCTATAGTACAGATTGTAGTTCATTATATATCTATATCTATATTGTAGTTCGGACTAGAATCCAGACTAATGTTCAGATTATTGCCTAGACTAGATTGTAAAATGTAATTCAATAGTCCAGTTCATAGTCCTAACTTTAGTACGGACTATAGTACGGCTTTAGCACAGACTATAGTCCAGTATTGTATAGACTGTAATTCAGATTATATTTTAGACTACAATCCAGACTATAGTACAGACTAAAATTCAGACTAAAGTTTAGATTATTTTTCAGACTATAGTCCAAACATTAATCACAATCTAGTCCAAATTTCAGTCCAGACTGTAGTTAAAACTATAGTACAAATTGTGGATTCTAGTAGATAATATAGTCCACACATTAATCTATAGTGTAAACTGTAGTCCAGAATATAGTTCAGATTATAGTCCAGACTAGATACTTGATATTAATTAAAACCTTATTTCAGACTTCAGTCGCAGCTTAATTTCAGAAAATAGTAAAGTTGTCAGGTTATAGTTGGTCAAATTTCCAATTCACATTAATTATGTTTTTTGTTTTAAAATTAAGCGGCAACTAATAAGCAATCTTTTGAAGATACCTAAGTAGATGTCAAAAATAAACGTATAGATGTTGGTTAGAGTAATAATGTATAATGAAAGTAAAACTTAAAGAAAAAAAAACAAATTTCCGCAATTAACAAAAACCACTGAGCGTCTAAAAAATACTGTAAATATTTATACTAAAAATAACAAATACGCTAAAATGCCAAAAACCCCAATAAAAAAGGAAAAAAAAACTTACATTTATAGGTAAAATATTTAACATTTAAATTAAAACACATACTTTAAAATTAAAGAACAAAACTAATGAAAAAAGGTTGATAAAATTACATACATACTACTAATAATGGAATTAGTCAGATAAAAAAAGAAAACTTTAATATGCAGTGACATCCCCCCCCCCCAAATTTGAAGGCGTAGAAGAAGAAAGAAACCAAAAATTTGAAAGTATTAAAGTACACTGTACAAAAAAGTATATATACAAACATAAATATACATACATTTAGCAAATATTAATAAAAATAATAATTATTCTTATTAAACAAAAGTGTAAATAATTTAGAAATTCAAGCAAAAACATCTAATTAAAAAATGAAAATAAATGTAAATGTTATCATAAAAGATTACTAAAAGAAAATAATTTAAAAAAATGTATACAAACTGTTTACCAGTTTAACAACAATACACTAAAACATTGTAGTGATTTACAACAACAACAAAATTCAAAACACAAATAATATTTGAAATTTGAAACAGCAAAACTAAAATATTAAAAAAAAATAATAATAAACTGTGACGCTGGCGTTACATACATACAGTCATTTAAATTTCATTTATTTCAAACAATTTTGTTGTAAATTTCCTTAATAAACTTATTCAACTAATTCAGAATTCCTTATTCACCTATTGATTAAAACAAACTAATAATTTTTTGAATATTTTTTTATTTGAAATCTTAAATTCACCTTGCTTTTTAATTCTAACTTATGGAAAAAATCTCAAAAACTCACATCTATATATACAAAACATACTAACATAAAATATATTTGTATTTAGTTAACTATTTAAGTTTATTTAACGGTATTATTGGTGGTGAAAAAATAAACAAAAAAACATATTTAACAAAAAAATTACAAAAAATACCAAAATAAATTATTAACAAATTTAGTAAACAAAGAAAATAAAATGTAACGTATAAATATATAGTATAAAACCAACCAATAATAATGACAAGAAAAAACAACAACAAATAATTTAATTATACATATTGAACTATAAATGGTAAACAAAATGAAAATAAAGAATATTTGGCATAAAAAGTCTAAAAATAAACTAAATAATAATAATAAAGAGAAGAAATTTTAAAAAAGTACTGAAAAAAATTTATTTAACTTGTTTTTTTAATTGTTAGTCAAATTGAATTTAAATGCAGCCGTTAAATTCCTTAATAAATATAGAAAACTTGGCAGCACTGTTACAATGTGTTGAAAGCGCCATCTATTTTTTAATTTAACTCCGTTTGCAAAAGCAAGAAATCGATGTGGCAACATTTCAGCAATTTTGGTATGCCACTATGGAAAACGATCTGGCAACCCTACAACAAAATCCAAGACTTTTGGTATAGCGTTGCCACCTGGAGATAGTGGCCTATCAAAATTGCAGGAATGTTGCCACATCGATTTCTTGCATTTGCAAACGGCCTTAACCTAAACAATAGATGGCGCTTTCACCACATTGTAACAGTGCTGCCAAGTTTTTTAAATAATATGAAAATTGTAACGTCCAATCCAAGAGTTTCAAAAGCAGAAATTGTTAATTTTAATAAATAAAACACATCTTTTTTGGAGATTTTTAAAATATTTTTATTATTTTATTGTAATTATATAACAATGATTACATTTAGTTGAGAAAATTCAAAATGCATATTATACTAGAACTGAACTAGAGCTGAACTAGAGCTGAACTAGAACTGAACTAGAACTGAACTAGAACTGAACTAGAACTGAACTAAACTAGAACTGAACTAGAACTGAACTAGAAATGAACTAGAACTGAACTAGAGCTAAACTAGAACTGAGCTAGAACTGAACTAGAAATGAACTAGAACTGAACTAGAACTGAACTAGAACTGAACTAGAACTGAATTAGAACTGAACTAGAACTGAACTAGAACTGAACTAGAACTGAACTAGAACTGAACTAGAACTGAACTAGAACTGAACTAGAACTGAACTAGAACTGAACTAGAACTGAACTAGAACTGAACTAGAAATGAACTAGAACTGAACTAGAACTGAACTAGAACTGAACTAGAAATGAACTAGAACTGAACTAGAACTGAACTAGAACTGAACTAGAACTGAACTAGAACTGAACTAGAACTGAATTAGAACTGAACTAGAACTGAACTAGAACTGAACTAGAACTAAACTAGAACTGAGCTAGAACTGAACTAGAACTGAACTAGAACTGAACTAGAACTGAACTAGAACTGAACTAGAACTGAACTAGAACTGAACTAGAACTGAACTAGAACTGAACTAGACTGAACTAGAACTGAACTAGAACTGAACTAGAACTGAACTAGAACTGAACTAGAACTGAACTAAACTGAACTAGAACTGAACTAGAACTGAACTAGAACTGAACTAGAACTGAACTAGAACTGAACTAGAACTGAACTAGAACTGAACTAGAACTGAACTAGAACTGAACTAGAACTGAACTAGAACTGAACTAGAAATGAACTAGAACTGAACTAGAACTGAACTAGAACTGAACTAGAAATGAACTAGAAATGAACTAGAAATGAACTAGAAATGAACTAGAACTGAACTAGAACTGAACTAGAACTGAACTAGAACTGAACTAGAACTGAACTAGAACTGAACTAGAACTGAACTAGAACTGAACTAGAACTGAACTAGAACTGAACTAGAACTGAACTAGAACTGAACTAGAACTGAACTAGAACTGAACTAGAACTGAACTAGAACTGAACTAGAACTGAACTAGAACTGAACTAGAACTGAACTAGAACTGAACTAGAACTGAACTAGAACTGAACTAGAACTGAACTAGAACTGAACTAGAACTGAACTAGAACTGAACTAGAACTGAACTAGAACTGAACTAGAACTGAACTAGAACTGAACTAGAACTGAACTAGAACTGAACTAGAACTGAACTAGAACTGAACTAGAACTGAACTAGAACTGAACTAGAACTGAACTAGAACTGAACTAGAACTGAACTAGAACTGAACTAGAACTGAACTAGAACTGAACTAGAACTGAACTAGAACTGAACTAGAACTGAACTAGAACTGAACTAGAACTGAACTAGAACTAGAAATGAACTAGAAATGAACTAGAACTGAACTAGAACTGAACTAGAAATGAACTAGAAATGAACTAGAACTGAACTAGAACTGAATTGAATTTTTTATAAAAAAAATTATACGAAATTAGTAAAAAAAAATTCTTAAAAAGATAAAGTTTAAAAATAATAAAAGGTATTTTTGTAATTTCTCGAAAAATGTTTTTTTTTCGAAATAACTCCTTAAAAAAGGGTGACTTCTTACAAATTTCTAAATAATAAGTCCAATTTTATTAAAAATTAAATAGTTATTGAATAAAATTTATTTAATGGAAACACAGATATATTTTTTAAAAAAAATTAGTATGAATTTTTAATACTTTTTTAATACATAAGTTTTTAATTCAAAGCATTTTAAATAATATAAGATTTCTATCTAATTAATTCTTACAATGTGCAACAAGTACATTTACCACTTCATCAATTTTTCCAAAAACAGCACTCAATGGTCCAGAAACTAAATCACAAACTTTATTATCTTCTTCTGAAGGCGATTTACACATATTTGTGACATCATTATTAGAAACCATGTCATATAATTCCTCCAATAATTCACTTAAGCCATCTATACAGGGTACTTCTACATCTGGAATAGATCTCTTGACAACACCGGCTGCCACTCCACCAAATACGAAAGCCAATACAATAAGGATAGCCAAATATTTCATCGTTCTTTTTGATTTGTTTTTATTAAGTGGAGTTATACTTCAATTGCACTTGTGGGACTGTTGAGATGTTTGAAATTTTTGGAGGTTTTTATACTTAATTGTATATGCAATTTTAAGTCTACAAATTGGCATTTGTTATTTGTTTATTTCTTTTTATTTATGCATTTTGTTAAATTTGGAAAAAAATGTTTGTTTGTATAGAATATTTGGTAGACATTTTTAAGTAAATATGTAAATACGTAGAAGAGAAAGATAGGTATGTTTATAAAATAAAAAGTGCATACATACATAACAAAACCATATTGATGAAACAAATCTTCAACTGTTTCTCAAAATATTCCACAGAACTAATTTCAAAGATAATAATTTTATATAAAAATTATTCATGGAAGAACTGGTTCCAGAACTTTTCATCGGAACATGTTGATCAATGGAGACCAATTTGAACAAAAATCTTTAGGTTAAGTTCGAAGTGCAGTTGCTCAAAGAGCAGTTCACTAGGCTCCATTAAATTTCTAGTATCGCTTTGGATACTGTATTAGACACAGTTCTCTGTGACCGGAAGTCGCTACTGCCGAAATAAAACCATTGGGTTCGGGGGGTGTCCTTTCATAAAGTTGAGGATATGTTTAAGATTGCTCCTTCATACATGAAATGGAGTGTCGAAATGAAGCTGCCTTTTCTGGGTAAATATTGAGCAGTAACAGAGTAAATGGAACTGTTTCATCTTTCTCTACATTGTAACAGATTCCGTAAAAGTCAATATATTCAAGATCTAGCCTTTTGAAATGAATACCTATAACAATGTGTGCTGTAACAGTCTTATATCTGCCTTAAAATTTGTACAACAAAACCCAACAAACACTTTAATTTTACCTCCTGTAGTTCGTAGTGTTATAGTTTCTCAATAGAGCGATTGTGGGTTCGATGCACAAAGTATACAGAGGTGTCACTTTTGACATTTAAAAAAGTCTAAAATCAGCTTTTGTTTGATTTTGAAATTGTTTGGTGAGAAGAGGTATATAAGATACAGCTAAAAAAAATTATTGAATTCGTTTTGTGCGAAAGAGAGGGAAATAGTTTTTTGCTCGTGACGCCTCTGTATACCCTGTGGTTCGATGTTCAACAGAGACTGATAAA
Source organism: Lucilia sericata (assembly GCF_015586225.1). Classification (NCBI taxonomy): domain Eukaryota; kingdom Metazoa; phylum Arthropoda; class Insecta; order Diptera; family Calliphoridae; genus Lucilia; species Lucilia sericata. The sequence continues at coordinate 214,161 of NW_023994450.1, forward strand.
GTAGCGCACTACAGGCTCGATGGTGCCCTGGGTGTATGTCTTCGTACCTGTAGTTACATACTTGCTCATTTCAAACTGATTCCTACTTTATATAAATGTTATTATGGATGTGAATATATATATGCATTTTATAATTAGATTATTACATTTTGTGGAAAGTAAACTATTAAATTTAATTAAACGCATCCAAGATATATTTCTTACTTTTAACAGGCTTGGAACTTCATGGAACACTTTTGGATTTCTTTTCTTTACTCACCATTTTCCACATACGATGACACCACTTTGTAAATTCCCATAAAATAAATGTCAATTCTACTTCTATTTTGTTCAAATATTAAATTTGTTTAATTTACAGAAAACATTTCATTAAAAATTACAAAACACAAAAATTCGCACAAAAAAATAAAAAAAAGCAATTAAAAGGATGTTGCCACTCTATACATATGTGCGCGTAGTTGCCACTGCAGAAAATTATTAAAAAAGTGCTACCAAGTTTTATGAGTAACTGTAAAGCAAACTACCTTAAATTTAAATCTTTTAAAAAAGGTTATTTTATCAATAATTAACTAAAAATAACAACTATTTATACATTACACGTACATTTATTTTATTTCTGTTATTAATTACAAAAATCTTAATTAAAAATTTACTAAATTATTTTGGGATATTATATACAAAAACATAAATCATAGTACATAAATAAATACTTAATAACTATAAATGTCTTCAAACTTATTTATAATAAATATAAAAAACAAATTGTAGAAAAATAAAACAAACCACTTTTATGCTACTCCAACAAAATGGCCTAATTTTACAAAAAATAAAACGTATTTTCCTGTAAATACAAAAAATTTAAATAACGCCAATAATTTTCTTAAATATCACATATCAATATTACAAATGGCTTTTCCCCTTTTTAAACTGCTAAGCAGTAATTACATGAAAAGCTCTTAAATTTTTTACAATTATTATTAAATTTAAACTAATCTTAAGATTTTAATTAATAACTAAGGTTTTGTTAATATTCTTCTTTTGATTGTGGTAGCAGAACGCACCTTTCGGGCTTTGGGTGGCCGGAAAGTGGGTAAATCTATAAATACCGGTTCATATTCGGCCACTTCTGGTTTCATAGATCGTGCATTTGTTAGTAATACATTCGTATAATAAGTAACTTCATTTTTCGTTTCTTGTACCTCTGGTTCATTGTTATTTTCTAGCGGTAGCGCACTCAAAGTTGTGGGTCTTAATAATTCAAAAATATTTCTTTGTTCTCTAGTTTCGGATGTTTGTAAATCACCTGTTCTCTTATTATTAAGAGATTTTGTTTGATTTTTTGTTTTATTCGTACTTAGGGGATCTTCAAATCTGGGTATATAGCGTGGTTTTCTGGTTTCACTTTTAACATTGTTCTCGTTGGGCGAGAAATTAAAACCGAAAAATCTTGGTGCTTGCACTGATATTAAAGGCAATATAGTTTCTCTGGCATAACGTTCGGCCCGTTGCAAAAGTTCCCCCAAGCGGAAGGGAAACAGTTGTACGGTAATAGTTTGTTCTTCCGAGTTAGATTTTGGTCTATCGGATTTCGTTATAGTGGTTATTTTTATAATTTCTGGTTTTGGAGGTTTTGCTTCATCTGCAGGATCGGGTAATTTTATTTCTTTGCCTTTTTTCATACGTGGCGTGGTGGCTTTTAGTAAAGGTTCTACAATCTCCTCATTTAAATTACGTCCCCTATTGACATTTAATCTTTTGTCATTTAGTACCGGCTCAAAGATCTCCTCTGGTTGTGAGGAAAAACTGCGGCTAGTCTCTACCACCTCTTTATCTAAGGAATTTCCTTCCAATATGGGTTGCCAGGGTAAATCATCTGAATCATCTAAGGCATACGACTGGTTGTCTCCTAATTTAAAACTTGTTCCCAAATTAAGGAAATTTTTCCGTTTCTTAATGGTTTCTATAGCATCTGATTCCGGTAAATTAACACTTTCCTGACCCGTAGAATCGGGTATTTCAGTGGGTGGTCTACTAGTGAAAGCACCGTATTCATCTTGATTATCTAATTCACAATTACCCGGCTTTAGTTTTATGCGTACTGGAGCTCCCGAAGATAATTTCGTGTTAGTTTTGCACAAGGAATAACTTCTACCATAACTATCGGTTAACACAACTTTGTCGATATCCCAGTGGGGTAAACCTTTCGATAGCCATCCACTATAGGGTTTATAGTTGAGACTAAGTGTAGTGGGAAATCCTAAAGCTGGATGAGGCACTATGATTTTTGAGACAATATCTCCCGCAAAGAATTCAGAGTCGTCTTTTCTGTGGGAATAAGAAAGGTTTATTTAAAAAAATCAAATTTCGAAAATTTTTATAAAGAACAAAATTTAAATTTTCGAAAAATTTCTATAAAAAACAGATTTTTTCCAAAAACTTTCTATAAAAGAGAATTTTTGAAAATTTTCTATAAATTTTTTATAGAAAATTTTTCTACAGAAAAGAGAATTTTTTGAGAAAATTCATTAAAAAAGAAAAATTTTCAGAAAATTTTCTATAAAAAGTGAAATTTTCGAAAAATTTCTATAGAACAGAAGGATTTTCGATAATTTTCTATAGAAAATAGATTTTTTTCTATAAAAAGGAAAATTTCAGAAAATTTTCTAAAAATTGACAAAGATATTTAAAAGAACTTAAAAATAATTTCCAGCTTAGCAGCGAATTTTCGAAAATCAGTTCCAAATTTTTCCCCCATTTGAGCAATAAAAGAAAAATAACTTACTCTGATATTTTAAAGGTTTCATTCAATCCACCTTCACCCTCCAAAATAGCTTCTAAACGTCCAATAGTTCTTAAGGGCAAATCGTTGAAAGAGTTAAAGATTTGCAACTGGAATTGATGGGCACAAAATGGTTCCTCCTCACGAGTAACCAAATACAATTGTCCTCGACCTGAAGAGCGATCAGCATAATAACCCATATTACCGCAGCGAGGTACACCCTCTGCTAAATCTTCATCATCTTGAGCACAAGGGAAACATTTGCCTTTTAAGAAATCATCATAGTTGGCACAAGGAAAAGCTGGGAACAAACAGCGAGGAGCTACAGAATCGATAAAGAATTTGTAGGCACGACGATGATTACACAAAGAACGTCCTTCTTCTTCTTCAGCTGTCTGGGCCGCTTTAAAAAGAAAATTGGAAAAATAATAATTCTATTCGATTCTATTCTATTAAAGAGCAAATAACTAAAACTTACACCATATAAAATCCGTAACAGCTCCCACAAATAAATTCGAACAACCGTTTTGCACCCTACCACCATTGGGATAAAAATCTACATCTCCCATAGGTTGCCAAGAGCCCAAACCACCCAATATCAAATTCTCCCCATTCGAGTGTATAACATCGACAAACTCGGCATCGGTATTATCCAAGCGAACTTTAGGATGTTGAGCCTCAAAGAGAGGACCCGCCGGATCTAAACCAGTAATGCGTGCTAAGCCGGGTAATTCAGCTCCGGCGAAACCCGAGACATGAGCACCCAAACTAAAGCCAATAATATGAGTACGAGACAGATTCAGACCCTTATATTCCTGTAAATTCTTAATCAACATGGCCAATTGTTTACCCACTAAACGGGTGTTTGTGGCGGCTCTTACATAATTGGGAAATGTGGCACCATTTTCCCAATCCACACATATAACAATACAATCTTCCTAATATTAAAAAAAGAAAATTATAAAAATTAAAATTTTATTTAAAATTCTAGCTTTCTTTTCGCCACTTACCACAGCCATTAAAGCCGTTTTCATTTCATAGATCCAGACATGGGGACAAGCTGAACCAAAACCATGTACTATAATACGCACTGACATTTCATCAAATCCCACCAAATCATCCAGAGTAATAGGAGTTTTACGAAACGTCGTTTTCCTAGGAGGTAATGTGGTAGCTTGTGGACCTTCAGTAGTCACATCTGGTACGTCTGTATCATTTGCACCTCTTTTCTTAATATAAGTTTTTGACTTTTTAAAAGCTTCGGTCATGTTGAGAAAGGGCAATTCCATTAAAGGTCTATCTGATCTATTTTTAGTCGAATAGAAAAAGAATTTTGTATTGATTTCATCGGGAGGAGATGGTAACATTTCCAAGTAAGCAAATGGTCCAGAATCTTCAAAACAACCCAGTTCACCATAACAGACGCGTTTGGCGGCACGTTTAACTCTGAGAGAAAAATATAAACATGATAAAAAACAGATTTAAGGTATAAAAGTATTCGTTATATTCCCAGACAAAATTTCAGTAATTATTCTGAAATTACTAGTTCTAGTAGGAGCGCGAACAAAATAGAAATTCAATAGATTACATATAAATTTTGAACCAATTTCTTGGAAATGGTTAAAAATAAGAAATATTAAATCAGTCAAAAAATTACTTCTATAAGGTCATAGGGTGACAATTTCGAACAGAAATCATTTATTAATAAACTGTACTCAGAAACTTTCTTTCACGTTCTAAAATAGCTTATTGTTTCGGGAAACAATTTAGAATGAAAATCATTTATTATAGAAAGAAACCAACAATTTGGAACAAGCTAAAAAAAGTTAGTTCTAGAAACTTTTGTAGAATTAAAAAATTCCTGGGCTATAATATTATTTTGTACCTTGAAGGCTTAACTCTTCGCCGATATAATTCATATTCCTTTATCGATTCTCTTACAGCTCTGACATATTCTGTATGATTTGCCGGACTGTCGGCGAATTTTTGATTGAGTGATTCTTCGGGTGTTAATAGAATTTCGTTATTTTTAGGTTGTTGAGTATCTGAAAAGGGATAGAAACAAATATAGATTAGTATAAAAAATATACATTATGGACTTATCAAATAAATTGGATTTCAAAATATTTGATTTGATTTAAAGTTTCATTAAAAAATCTGGCTTCTCTAAACTCCCGGTCTCGTTTTGATTAATAAACTATATACAGCTAAAATCTGGTAAAAATCTGAAGCGATCACAAGGCATATGTTTCCCAAAATCTGCTCGTACATGGTTGAGATATAATTAAAATCCCCAAAAACCCATATTTTTGACCATATGTTCGGATATACATATATCCGAACATTAATATAAAATCGGACCCATGAAATGTTTGACTAGTCTATTGGCTAGTCAAATGACTATTTGTTAAACTATTATATGCACTAATCTATAGACTAGTCAATGCACCGAACATTCGCTAGTCTATGGACAAGACTATTGACTACACTATGAACTAGTCTATGGACTAGTCTATCGACTGGTCTATAAAATAGTCTATTGCTTAGTCTATTAAGAAGTAGCTGAACAAATCTATGGATCAGTTTACTGACAGGTCTATTATCTAGTCTATAAACAATTGACTTGATTATAGTTCTTCGACTAGTCTAATCTAAGTACAAGTCTATTGACTTTGTTATATTCTATCGATTAATCTATTAACTAGTAGATGGACAAGTCTAGGCATTAGTCTAATGACAAGTTTATTCTCTCGCCTTTAGGCAAGTCTATTGAATATTCTATGAATTAGTTTTTAGTCTTTCGACTAGTCCCTGGTCTATTGACCATACTATGAACTATTTTATTGACTAGTGCACTGGACTATGAAGTAGTCCATTGACTAGCCTGTAAATATTTACTAGTCTATTAACAAGTCTTAGAGTAATAAGCAAATGTTATAACTTAAAAAATTTACTGAATATGTCGCTGGGATACAATGGTCAATTAAAAGCTCTTTCTAAGAAACCAAGTAGTTCTAAAAGACAAACATTAAAAGCTAAAATAAAATATATTAGAGTTGTCATAATTTTTCAATAGGTTTACTTTTTAAGGGATTATAGTTCATTTTAGGTTATCATATTATATTCAATCTTTAATTTTATATCTTAACTACTCCATCCAAAGTTAAATCTTTAAAAATTTAAATTTATAGCTTACATGTGTGTATTTTAACATTCTGCCATTTAAGTACATAAAATAATTAAATAAATTATTCTTGGCGCGTGTCGATCCCTACGGAAATTATTCTCTAAAGTCAGTAAAAAATGTTATTAAAATTCTTTATTATTAATTAAAAAGTCCAAAAAGTGAACTATTCAGCTTTTATGATTAATAAAAAAGATTTTCATTTAAAACAGAAAATTTGCAAGTTTTACGCAATATTTTGTAATTAAGTATTTAAATTTTATATAAACGAGCAATTAAAGATGATCATTTAATGAAAATAAATCTATTAAAAACTATTATATAGCCGGCATAAACCACAAAATAATTTGCATACTACCAAATAAATACTTCCTCTATTCATTAAAGCGAGATACATTTAACATACACCAACAATAAAAACAACAATTAGTTTACCACAGCAATTAAATAAAAGTGTTAATGTCATAAAAAAAATAAATTGAAAAGAAAAACAAATACACAAAAAAACAAAGATCATTTCAAATTTTTAATGTGGTGTATGAAATTTAACACCTTTTCTGAAATTATGTATTTAGTTGTTTTGATAAATGGACCAGTTGATTGTTTAATTTGTACCTGACACACACGATCGATCAATATAAGAAGTTTCTTTTGTTGCATGAAAACTAATTAACACATGTTGACGATTAGATAATCGGGTTGTAAAATAATATTACATGTAAGCAGCGATCACTGCAGTAGACAGCTGTTTGAAATAATGAATTCTTTATGAAATCATAAAGCCCTTTATATTTGAGAAAAATAGAAACAAATCGGCAATTTTAGGAAAATAAGTGGGATCAGTTGTAAATTTGACTGTTCCCATGGACCTTTAGATTTCTCAGTAGTTATTTTTTTATAATTATAAACTAAAAATGACAAATTTCATGTGGGAATAGTTTTAAATTTAACTGTTCCCAGTGCTAATCTGCAGCTAATTATAAATGAAGAAATAAATCTTTAATTAATAAACAATATTTAAGAAAATTTAAATTTTTTTGTTAAAAATTCCAAGTGGGAACAGTTTAGTTTGAAACTGTTCTCACTTCAATTTATAGGTAAATATGATAAAAAATAATAAAATTTTACTGAATAACTATTCTAAAAGTAATTTATAACATTTCTGGAAACAATTTAAGTGGGAACACATTTCATTTCAACTGTTCCCAGTTGGAATTTCAAAGAAATATAGATATTATAAAAAAACCTATAAAGAATGTGCAAGAATCTTTTTTTTTTTCTTTGGCTCTAAAATGTTTTAGTGGGAACAGTTAAGAATTCAACTGTTCCCAGTGCACAATTGAAGTTAAATATTGAAATTACAATAAAATTTTAGTAAAAAATCAATTTCAAAATGAATTTTGACATTTTTAGAAAATTTTCAAATGAGAACAGTTTTGAATTCAACTGTTCCCAGTGCTAATTTGCAGTTAGAAATAAATAAAGCAAGAAATCATTAATTACTGATCAAAATTTAAGAAAATTTAAATTTTTTGTTGAAATTTGAGGTGAGAATAGTTTCGAATTAAACTGTTCCCATGGTAAATTTTGAGGTAAATATAATAAAAATACTAATATCTTAATAACTATTATAAAAGTAATTTATATTATATCTGGAACTTATTGAAGTGGGAACACTTTTTATTACAACTGTTCCCAGTAATAATTTCCAAGAAACATGGAAAATAACATGAAACCACTTATAAGGAATGGCAGAGAAACTTTTGCTCTTCTAATTCCAAAATATTTAAGTGGGAACAGTTTATAATTCAAGTGTTCCCAGTACTCATTTAAAACCAAATATTAAAAAATTATAAACATTGTTATAAAAAATCAATTTTATTATTAATTTTGAAATTTTTAGAAAAATTTCAAATGGTAACAGTTTTGATTTCAACTGTTCCCAGTGCAAATTTTTAGCTAAATAATAAAAATAGTAAAACTTTCATTAACATTGAACACTCAAGAAAATTTACATATTTTTGCAAAAATTTTAAGAGAGAACAGTTTCGAATTAAACTGTTCCCATGTTAAAGTTATTCGTAAATATCATTAAAATAATTATATTTTATTAAATAATTAATATAAAAGAAAATTCTGATATTTTAAAAAGATAATAAAGTGGTAACACTTTTTATTTTAACTCTTCCCAGTTGAAATTTCGTAGAAGTATGAAAAATATCATATAATCCATTATAAATAATTGCAAAGAAACGTTTATTATACTAATGCGAAATTATTTAAGTGGGAAGAGTTTTGATTTAAACTGTTCCCAGTGCCATTTTAATATATTTATGTTATATAAGGCAATTGTTAACATTTTGCCAAATTTTAAGTGGGAACAGTTCCAAAATGAATAAATTCCTTAATAACTCTGCATATTAAAAACTACACGATTTCATAATGCACAATGTCCATTTCATAGCAGCAGCCGCATGAATCAGTTATGTGTTTTTTTTTTTAATATCCCCCACCTAAAAGTGATTTCTTTTAGTTTTTTTTTTCAAACAAATTGTTAAATTTTCAACCCAAAGTAAATAAATGAATAACAAATGTTTTTACATTAAATACAAAATTAAAAAAAAAAATCACTAAAAACTAAAGAAATGAAGGTAAACAGACGAGGCGTCGTAACCAGACAGTAGTGGTCTTGTTGGTCCGTGATTGTTTACAGTGACAAAACGTTCAATGATGTAACAGTTTTTTTTTTTTTTTTTTTTTTGGTTTTTGTACTTTAGTTTATTAACTTTTTAAGTACACACCACTTTAGTTGAACATAACTTAAGTATTGTTGAATCTATGACCATTATTTGTTTATTTAATTTATTATTAGATTTTTTTCGTATAAAAGTCGTGTTTCATTTTTTTTTTGGTAAGTTATTACGACATAATTCATGGTTAACAGAATGTGTTAATAAGTTGGCATTAATTGTGTATTTATGATTTTGCTTGCGTTAGTAGTATCTGCTGATTTTTATTCAAACTTTGAAGAGTCTTCATTAATGTATTACTTTTCAAACAAAGCAAAAATAATAATAATAATTATACTAACGATAATTATGACAATAAAAATAAGTTTCAAACAATTTTATAATTAGAAAAGTCATTTAAAGTTTATACGAAACGCAATTTAATGATATCTGTTGTACTAAAAGAAACTAAATATTTCAAATTAAGAGCATAAAAAATAAACACAAACATTAAAAATTAAATGAAGCATTATGTATCATTTAAGAAATTTATTTAAGTAAATAAACTTATATAAATTCATTAAACAACAACATTATTTATAAATTTATTCAACCTCTTACTAAATAGTATTTTGAGCTCATTTTGGATACATACATGTATATACATAAATTAAGCCGCTAGTATAAGAAAACCTGATCCCATATTATCCTTTTATCAATTAGAGTTTCACAAATTAATATTGATAATTACAACCAATAACATGATTAACTAATTTATGCATTTGAGCTAAAATTGCTCAATTTTAAGACAAAATATTTTAAAAATTATAAATATGGGTCCTAATGTATGAATATTAAATTTGAAAACGAAATAATGCAATAAATGGATATTAAATAAAATATGGGTTACTTTATACTAGGGTTCTATAAATCGACTTTCGAATAATCGAACAATCGACTTTTTGTCGAAAAAAGTCGAAGTCGACTATTTTGTTCCAAAAAAGTCGATAACTCAACTATGGTCTGTGAAAAAAGTCGAAAAGTCGACTTTGTTAATAAAAGTCGAAAAAAGTCGATAAGTCGAAAAAAGTCGAATAAAGTCGAAAAAAGTCGAAAAGTCGGAAAAAGTCGAAAAGTAGGAAAAGGACGAAAAAAGTCGGAAAAAGTCGAAAACTCGAAAATTGTAGAAAAAAGTCAAAAATAGTCGAAAATCTTAAAAAAAGTGGAAAAAAAGTCAATAACTCTACAATAGTCGGAAAAACTCGAAAAAAGTCAAAAAATAGTCAAAAAAAAGTCGAAAGAAGTCGAAAATAGTCAAAAAGTCGGAAAAAGTCGAAAAGTCGAAAAAAGTCGGAAAAAGTCGAAAAAAGTCGAAAAGTCGAAAAAAGTCGAAAAATCGACTTTTCATAAAATGCAAAAAGTCGAGAAGTCGAAAAGTCGACTTTTAAATAAATGAAAAAGGTCGACTATTTATAAAATACTTAAAGTCGAAAAGTCTAAAAGTCGACTTTTAATTAAATGAAAAAAGTTGAAAAGTCGAAAAATCGACTTTTCATAAAATGCAAAAAGTCGAGAAGTCGAAAAGTCGACTTTTAACTAAATGAAAAAAGTCGAAAAGTCGACTTTTCCTTTCAACTATAGAACCCTACTTTATACTCTACAAAATATTATGATTACTTCCCAGCAAAAACTTACATTGAAAAGTCCTAAAGCCCTAAATTAAAACTAAAACTGAAACGATAAAATTCTGCGATTAATTTCCCATGAAAGTTATTTTTTAAAAGTTTGTCTTAGATGGGTTAGTGGTTAATGTTCTAGTATCAGAGATATATTCGGCTATAAGGTATCTTCCTGATGAAGAGTATCGTCAAATCATTTGTCGTCTTTAAAGAAGTACGAAAATATAGACGGAAGAGTTTGATCACTCTGGGTTTACTCCAGAGGACGAACGGCTAGCTTCTATTCGTATACGCGCTAAATTCTACAACCTTCTTCACCTCCCTTATATGTATATGCCTACCACCCTACAGAAGACAAAGACGAACATACGAAGTATAGTTTTTACGAGCGCCTTGAGCGGACACATCACCTTTGCCTTTCTCATGATATTAAGATAATCATGGCAGACTCTAGTACCAAAATAGGTAGAGAGGGGCTCTACTGTCGGTAAATTGTGCCTCCACCGGGAAACTACCGACAATGGTTAATAGCAATACAAGATTCCAACACCTTGATATCCAGAGATCAACTCCCTAGGAATCAGATTGAGCATATTATTATTGATGGAAGGCACTCATCCGGTATCGATTCGGATGACAATCTTGTTATGGCTGAGGTTCGCACTCGTTTAAACAAAGTGACAAAGGTACGTCGCGAAACTGAGATACGGGGAAGGCTACAAATCGCTAAGCTGCAGGTGCCAAATATGGCAGATGCATATTACACCCAATTGCTACAATACACTCCTTGTTCAGGAATATATTTCCCACTCCCTGGATAATGCTGCTAAATCTGCACTTGGGAGCCAAACACCTCCCCCAGGAAACCAATGATATGACCAGAAATACCGTAAAGCTACTAGGAAGGATAACAAAGCTTACATGGCATTACAACGCTGAGTGGTAATACGAGCTGCGAGGGATAAATACAAGGGAAATGAAGGGCAGAATAGCGCCTATTGCGGCGCAAAAGGAGAGAAATGGAAAGACGTGAGTGTGGAGAAATTGAAATGAATGAGATTGGGAAAGGGGTACTGAAATTCTACCAAAGGGTCGAACATCGGACGGGATGGAATGGATGTAGGGATGGAAATGAGAACTTCGTAACGGATACTTCCGGTAATCAGAAGAGATCATGGATGACAATGTCGAGTGTACAACATCCAGCTGATGTCAAATTCGAGATATTTAGACTTAATGACAATAAAGCTGCGGGAGCAGATGACTTGCAAGAGTAACTATTAAAGGCTATAGGAGACTTGTAACTTGGTTACATGCGTAAACTAATTGATGAAATTTGGCAGAATGAACGCATGCCCGAGGACTGGAACTTCAGCGTACTGTGTCCTGTATACCCCGATACCGCCCTAACTAAGAACAGTAATATCCCCATACAGGTGGGATGATACTTGCAATTGGATGTTATTTCGGTCTAGGCAGGCAATTTAGATTTTTGAGAGAAAAATCCTCCGAAGAATATATGGATCTGTGAACCATGAAATGTATGAATTATATGATGGCGCGAACATAGTCGATCGTATTAAATTACGGCAATTACAATGGCTCGGGCATGTTGTGCAAATGGATGACAATGATCCGGCAGGAAAATCTTTCCAGAGGGAAACCGCAGAAGAGGGCGGCGAAATATCCGATGGAAGGATCAATAAGAGGTGTATCTATCCGAACTTGGCGTACGAACCAATTTTTTTGGATGTTGGAAACAACACCACAAACGCATAAAACCCTGCTTACTATAATCTTAATCTATATATATAAAAATGAATGTGTGTTTATTTGTTTGTGGGTTTGTTTGTGGTTTTGTTTGTTTGAAGTCTATAGACGGCTAAACGGCTGGACCGATTTCCTTGAAATTTTAACAGTACCTTCCTGTATATCTAGAAGGAACTATAGGCTACTTATTATTTTAAAATTTCAAGTACGCGAGTTGCCACGCCTACTTATTTAATAGCTATTAAAAGTCATATATCTTGAAAACTGGTACAATTAGAGTTCTCAAAATTTTCAGGGACAAAATGGGCGGAATGACTATAGTGGGCGTGGCACCTTCCATATTAAGAAAATATTAAATCAGTATATCTCGGAAAATGTAACAGTTAGAGCCCTCAAATTTGGTCGGAGCCACATAAGTCTCAATGTGATTAGTTAGGATAAAAAGTGTGCGGACTAGCAGCAGGGGCGTGGCACCTCCTTAATTAAATACACAAACTCATTTATCTTGGAAACTATTAGAGTTAAAAGCTTCCAATTTTGCAAGAAGAACTATAGCATCCATGTAAATATTTTGGGTGATAAATTGGCGGACTACCAATAGGGGGAGCGGCACTTCCCATATGAATTAAATACAACAAAATATTTTATCTAAGAAACTAATAGAACTAGATTCCTAAAATTTTGCAAAAAGGACTTTCATATTCATCTGGACATTTTGGGGGAAAAAAAGCGGACTTTCATCAGGGGGTGGCTTGGAACCCCCATATGCATTATATAGACAAATTTTGACCATTTAGAAAAAAATTGGCGGACTTTCAATGGGGGGATTGGCCCCTCACATATTAATTAAATTCAGAAAAATTGGCGAACTTGCAATAATTTGATTGGCATCTCCCATGTGTAAGTGGGTTTTTTTGCTTTTAGTGTAGCAAAGCACACTGGGTATAGCTAGTGGTGTATAAATATAACGAGCAAGGAGTTTAATCTTAAATTTCCTTATCTTTTACTAATAAATTTGATTTAAAATTTAGATCAAGAAACGGCCTCTTTTAAATTATAAACATTATAAAATGTGCGATTATGTCGATAATTAAATTTCTAAAACTCTTTACTGTCTGATTTGAATTCATTTAACATAAGATTAACACAAATTTCACAAAATAACACCTAAATTAATAATTTCTAAATAATACAATTTAATTATCTTTCTTTTTTAATACGAACATACATATTATACCGATGTAATTCTAAATGAAATAAATTAATATGGACATTTCTTAACACTCACCGGTAAACTGCAATGATGATGATGATAATGACGCTGATGTGGACGATAAAATTGGCGGGGTGGAGAGTGACAGCAAACAAAATATTGACAGCAGTAAGAAATCTGTAGACTGTTGCATTTTGTTGAGCGTTGATTAAGGCCAGTAAAACGAGAGTATTAGGTTTTTTTTTTTATATTTTCTTTAAAACAAAATTGGTTTAAATCTTATGACACAAATACTGTTTGGTTAAAAGAGAAACAATAAATATAAAAGAAATTTTTTTTCTTAAATTTTCAAACCACGAATATTGATTAATGGACATGTGGTAAACATGGAAAATGATGGAAAAAAAGTAATTTTCTTCACTTTAAAAATGTTTTTTTATAGTTGAAGTATAAAGCATGTACATATGTATTTTGTTTTCAATTTTTTTGCAAAACACTTTCACTGGTTAATTTATTTATATATTTCTTTTATTCATATTTTTTTAAGATGAGAAAAAATTTTTTTTTTTTTTTTTTTTTTGGGTTTAAGTTTGTAGAGATATTTAACTAAAAAAACCGTTAAAATTGATTTGTTGTTAGCACTTTTTTAAACAAATAATAATAATTATTTTATTAATTTAAAGCCTTTAGCATTATAATAGCTTTTGTTTGTTTTAATTGAATATTTAAACATAAAAATTAAACACTTTTCAACAGCTGTCATTAGGTTGGTTCAATCACTTAAGTTAGTTTTCTGTTGTTGTTGTAGCTAACTTCAAACGCGCCACTTTTATGAGCATTTTTAACGGAGCTGTGTTATTTTGTATACTTTTTACGTCTTTACCGTTATAATTTTCAATATCAACTGATTTCAGTGATTCACGAAAAATGTTCAATGAGCATGCGCAGCTTACTCGTAACGTTACTTTCACGTTAAAACACTCAAAATGTTTAAAACGTTTATGTTGTTGCAGCTCTTTCTCTTGATCGGTGTTTTAAAAGCTAAATTTTGTTTTTATTATTTTAAAGGTAAATCCAACATGCGTCGGCGTAAAATGTTAACTAGATGGCTAGATAGTTGTTGTCTTTTATTTAATTTTTTATTGTTTTTTTGTTTTCGCCAGCAAACATTTGATTTAATGAGTATTTTAGCTGAAAGTAGTTATTGTTGTTATATTTTTATGTAAAATATACACACAGGCTTTCACTCATTTAAAAATTTTTATTTACAAACAAAACACAATTTTTGCAAACACTCAAAATTTTATTACCAAAAAAACATAACAGTTTTTAACAGTTTGCCTTCATTTTTTTTTTGCTATTTCCTTTATGTCATTATAAATTTTAAGTTTGAGTTTGTTTATATTTAATTATAAACAAGTCACTCTAATATTTGTGACGAAATACTTGGCAAAAGTTGTCCATCCATAACATGTCTCTCAACCACGATCACTATTCGTTCGTTAGCTGCTTGTTGCAGTTTGTTAAAACAAAACAACAACAATTTGATCTGTGACTGGTTCGTTGTCTTGGCATTAATTTTTGGGAATTCGGCCAAAATTGTTATGGACTGTCTTTTTGGAATTTACTGTTTTTAAAACGTGCTCGTGTTTTCAAATTTTCTTTAATAATCTGCAAAGATATAAAATAAAGCAACACATAAAATAAATGAATTTAAGAAAAAAAACAACAACAATATCAATTTGTTTATACATTCAAGATCATACGGCACTATAAATAATTTAAACATTATTATGATTATTATATTTTATTGCAATTTATATTATAAATTATACGAGGTTTTCCATTAGGAGAAGTTATTGGAATTATATAAAATATGAATGATCACAGTTTTAGGATTTTAAAAATGTTCTCATTGGAGCGACATTTAAGCATCTATGGCCTATTAAAGCTTTAAGTGATCACATATTTTAACTTATTAAAGTACTTTCATGATATATATAAAACCTTAATTAAATTAGGGTCGTAAAAGGGGGAGTGGCATATTACTGCAAAAGCTTATTCTACCTAAATGAATTTACAACTCTTTTGGTAAAACCCTTTTATATTTCTAAAAGCGGAAATATATGATTAAATTTGATTAAAGTAGGCTTGTATCACAAATCATCATCATCAACAGCTTCATCTAAAACATGATCATCATGTCTTCAGACATGCAAAGCTTATCATTAAATGCGTTTAACATGTGTATTTGAAAAAAATCGTTATGATATCTTTCATCAGACACGTTGATCAATTGAGTTGAATTAAATTTAAAACAATAATTGTTTTTATTATTGTTGTCATTGCGAGTAACAAATATTAACTAAACAGAAAAAATCAAAATTTATTAGTTTCTGAATGATCATCAGAATCAATTTCTGAGAGAACAGAATATCTGTCTATAACATCCGCCTATATGACTAAGTAATCTCAAACTACTATTCCAGATTACAAAGTTGAATATATTCCAGACTACAGACTAAAATATACTACAGACTTCGCACTAAACTATAGTCCACAGTACAGACTATAGTTGACTATAATCCAGACTATACTATTGTCCAGACTATAGACTAAAGCCCAGATTATAGTGCAGATTACAGACCAGAGTATAATCCAGACTACAGATTATACTATAATCCGGACTAGTAGTCTGGACAATATACTATAGACTATACTACAGTCTACACTACAGACTAGACTATATTCCAGACCTTGGACCAGAATATATTGAAGACTTGAGACTGGATATAGTCCATTCTATAGACTAGACTATAGTCCAGATTACAGACTATACTATAGTAGAGACTAGACCAGACTATAGTCCAGAATATATTTCAAACTATAGTCCACACTATAGTGCAGATTACAGACTAGACTATAGTCCAGACTACAGAGTATACTGTAATCAAGACTAGACTATAGCCCAGACTACAGATTAGACTACAGTCCAGACTATAGACTAGAATAAAGTCCAGACTACAGACTAGACTATAGAGAAGACTATAGTTCAGACTATCTATAGTAGACGATAGTCTAGACAATAGAGTAGGCTATAGTCCATACTATGTAGTAGAGTATATACTATAGATCCAGATTACAGACTACACTTCATTCCAGACTATAGACTAGACAATAGTCCTGACTATAAACTAGACTATAGTGAAGACTAAAGTCCAGACTATAGTTTAGGCTATAGTCCAAATTACAGACGAGATAATAGTCCAGACAACAGATTACTCTAGTCTCGACTATAGACGAACCCATATTCCAAAGTACTATCGCTCAAAATGTGTCAAAAACAGGTTCATCCCGAAATGATTTTTGAAATTTAATCGAACTTGTATATATACAAGCTCTTCCGATATTATGTTACATTTTATTTATAATCTCTTTTTTTACATCCTGTTAGTTAAAAAATGGGTTAAGTAATTATTATAATTAATGTTATTTGAAATTTCTCATGAATTTTTTAAATCTGTAAAACAACTCTGGAATATAAATTGTTACATTTTTTCTTTAAATTTAATTTTTTATTGTTTTGGCCAAAAGCCAAAAAAAAGTTCACAGATTTCTTCGCAATTGGGTTCAATAACCTTTAGAAAGAAGATGCAACAACTAACTCGTTATCATCTCAGGCACAGTCATACATATTCAAACATGTTTATAAGCATGTAACAGTCAACATTATGTTATAAAATATGACATACTTATAACGGTTCAGTTCATGATAACTAACAACTACTTATAGTAATCGTTTGTATGCAATGTTGGTAGTTGTTTATTATTATTTGTTTAAACAATGCACTAGAGTTATGTCGAGTGTGTGTGTACGTTTGCTAGATAACAAATGCACTCAAAAGACAAAACTAACTGTATAAAGTTTATAACAAATTATAAATTTTATTAAAGAAGTCGTTGTAGAAAAACCTAAATAAATATTAATTAATATGCAACACACAGAAGACAATAGTGGCAGCAGTGGTAACTACAATAGCAGTATTTATATGTAAATAACAACAAGTGCAATGCTAACATACATACAAACATTAATATTAATATACATATGTTGAAAAGGTTTAAAATACTGTAACACCTCGATTTACCCTATGATTGTTATCTTCAATATAATTTAAAAACTATAATTCTCCTGGCATCCTCAAAGTAAAATCAAACTTTTCATATACCTACCCGACGTGCCATAATTTGAATACTTCGGGACCCACACCCGATGTATTTTCGAAGACCAAATTTAAACTCTACAGCACATCGCCTCCTATCATGAGAAATATTATTGAAATCTGAAGATCCTTAAAATAAGGATTTAAAAATAAGTATCCCTTTTTCAAATTCACCCCACTGTGCGACGTCAATATGAATCGATGTTGGAAGTAACAAATAATTTTGAAACATAAATCGAGGGATTGCTGTAGACTAGAATATAGACTAGACTAGACTAGACTAGACTAGACTATAGACTAGACTATAGACTAGACTATAGACTAGACTAGACTATAGACTAGACTATAGACTAGACTATAGACTAGACTATAGACTAGACTATAGACTAGACTATAGACTAGACTACTAGACTATAGACTAGACTATAGACTAGACTATAGACTAGACTATAGACTAGACTATAGACTAGACTATAGACTAGACTATAGACTAGACTATAGACTAGACTATAGACTAGACTGTAGACTAGACTATAGACTAGACTATAGACTAGACTATAGACTAGACTATAGACTAGACTATAGACTAGACTATAGACTAGACTGTAGACTAGACTATAGACTAGACTATAGACTAGACTATAGACTAGACTGTAGACTAGACTATAGACTAGACTATAGACTAGACTATAGACTAGACTATAGACTAGACTATAGACTAGACTATAGACTAGACTATAGACTAGACTATAGACTAGACTATAGACTAGACTATAGACTAGACTATAGACTAGACTATAGACTAGACTATAGACTAGACTATAGACTAGACTATAGACTAGACTATAGACTAGACTATAGACTAGACTATAGACTAGACTATAGACTAGACTATAGACTAGACTATAGACTAGACTATAGACTAGACTATAGACTAGACTATAGACTAGACTATAGACTAGACTATAGACTAGACTATAGACTAGACTATAGACTAGACTATAGACTAGACTATAGACTAGACTATAGACTAGACTATAGACTAGACTATAGACTAGACTATAGACTAGACTATAGACTAGACTATAGACTAGACTAAAAATGTAAAAAAAATGTATATTTTTATAGTGAAGTGTACAAAAGATTCGACAAACACAAATATCTACCTTTTTTATTGTTTAAATACTTTCTCAATCCACTGTCAATGCATAAATTAGTCAGCTGACGACTTATTTAAATTATACCAATTAATTATGGTATGTTTGTTTATTAAAACTTACGCTTGATATTTATGTAACCCAAATTTTGAAAATAGGCTTTTGAAAATAAAGCTCCTCTAATTATTTCTTAACTATATACTTATATTTAATATTGTAAATTAAGTTTCTTGTTTTTTGTTTAACAATTGTTTAGCCAAATTTGTATTGTACTATGTATTATTAAAACCATGGAAGTATAAAATTTTAAAAACTTCCTTAATTTAATATGAACTACTTTTGCTACAACTTCCAGTCTTTCAGCCAATTTAAAATTATAACTACAATGAAAAAGAGAAGTTTAAGCAAAAGTATTGAAGCGTTTTAAAATCTAAAATACCAAGAGCAAAATTATAAACACTTGAGTAAATTTAAGTTAGCTATTAATTAAATTTTGCTTAATTACAATATAGCACCATTAAACCGTTAAGTTTTTTTCTTTTGGTTTCATTCTTTAAAAAAAAAAACATTTGTAAAAACATTGAAATCTTTTTGTATACAAACAATATTTCATGACATTTACACTGACGTGCAAACAAAAAGTCAAAAATTGAAGCGAACTTAAAATATATAGCAAAAAACAATATCAGCAAAGATACGTTTAAGGTTTTCTTTAACAAAAAAGAAAAATTAAATTAAAGCTAAAGCTAAATTTTGTATATGTTTTCCCCGCCACAACTTGGCCAATTTTTGTGAATGTTGCTTTTGTTGGTGTTGTTGTTATGTGCCAAGCATTTATAATTTATCACGTTTGTTGCTTCAGTCTTTTGTTTTTCAGTTCAATTTTTTTCTTTTTTTGTTGCTCTGTTTTATTTTGTTTATTTATTCGCATACATTCGACCAGCAGCTTTTTATTTTGCAAAACTTTTTTTTGTAAAAAGCTTTCAACAAATTTAATTTTGTTTTTAAACTATTATTTTTTTATAAAAAAAACATAATTGCAAATAACTATTTTTTTATATTAGATTTTAAAAGTGGGTCAATTTTTTGTTTAAGAATTTTTCAATTTTTTAAAATTATATTTCAGCTGCCAATCTATAAAAAAACTTTAAACAACTCAAGCATATCTTTAGGTATTTTTTTACTTTAAAAATTGTTTCCAGACTTTAAAATTGTCTGTAGTTTTTATATTTGGGATGTATTTGTGTCAGACATGAAAAAAAGTGAAACGAGTTTCAGAATTTCAGAAAAAACCTAACACTTCATTGAAATGAAATCAAAGTACCTTGAACGAAGTAAAAAAAAAGTTTAATATTGAATTAAGATTTAAGACCAGTCTATAAACTTAACTAGAGACCTAGAATTATAGACTAACACTATACTAGACCTAGACTAGACTAGACTGTATAGACTATAGACTAGACTAGAGACCTAGACTATAGACTGACTAGACTGACATAGACCGAGACTCACTAGAACTACAGACTATAGACCTAGACTATAGACTAGACTATAGACTAGACTATAGACTAGACTAGAGACCTAGACTATAGACTAGACTATAGACTAAGACTATAGACGAGACTATGAGACTAGACTATAGACAGGACTATAGAACTAGATCTATAGACTAGTACTATAGACTAGACTATAACTAGACTAAACCCTATACTATGACTGACTAGACTAGATTATAGACTAGACTATAGAACTAGACTATACTATAGACTAGACTATAGACTAGACTATAGACTAGACTATAGACTAGTACTATAGACTAGACTATAGGACTAGACTATAGACTAGACTATAACCCTATACTATAGACTAGACTATAGACTAGATTATAGACTAGACTATAGACTAGACTATAGACTAGACTATAGACTAGACTATAGACTAGACTATAGACTAGACTATAGACTAGACTATAGACTAGACTATAGACTAGACTATAGACTAGACTATAGACTAGACTAGACTATAGACTAGACTATAGACTAGACTATAGACTAGACTATAGACTAGACTATAGACTAGACTATAGACTAGACTATAGACTAGACTATAGACTAGACTATAGACTAGACTATAGACTAGACTATAGACTAGACTATAGACTAGACTATACACTAGACTATAGACTAGACTATAGACTAGACTATAGACTAGACTATAGACTAGACTATAGACTAGACTATAGACTAGACTATAGACTAGACTATAGACTAGACTATAGACTAGACTATAGACTAGACTATAGACTAGACTATAGACTAGACTATATACTAGACTATAGACTAGACTATAGACTAGACTATAGACTAGCATAGACTAGACTATAGACTAGACTATAGACTAGACATAGACTAGACTATAGACTAGACTATAGACTAGACTAGACTAGATTATAGACTAGACTAGACTAGACTATAGACTAGACTAGCTAGACTATAGACTAAGACGATAAAGACTAGACTAAGACAGACTATAGACTAGACTATAGACTAGACTATAGACTAGACTATAGACCTAGAACTATAGACTAGACTATAGACTAGACTATAGACTATAACCTATAGACTAGACTATAGACTAGACTATAGACTAGACTATAGAATCTAGACTATAGACTAGATCTATAGACTAGACTATAGAACTAGACTATAAGACTAGACTATAGACTAGACTATAAGACTAGACTATAGACTAGACTATAGACTAGACTATAGACCTAGACTAAGACTAGACTATAGACTAGACTATAGACTAGACTATAGACTTAGACTATAGACTAGACTAATAGACTAGACTATAGACTAGACTAAATAGACTATAGACTAGACTAGACTATACTAAGACTATACTAGACAGACTTAAATTAAATATAGACTAGACGATAGACTAGACTATATACTAGACTAATAGACTAGACTATGACTAGACTATAGACTAGACTATAGACTAGACTATAGACTAGACTATAGACTAGACTATAGACTAGACTATAGACTAGACTATAGACTAGACTATAGACTAGACTATAGACTAGACTATAGACTAGACTATAGACTAGACTATAGACTAGACTATAGACTAGACTATAGACTAGACTATAGACTAGACTATAGACTAGACTATAGACTAGACTATAGACTAGACTATAGACTAGACTATAGACTAGACTATAGACTAGACTATAGACTAGACTATAGACTAGACTATAGACTAGACTATAGACTAGACTATAGACTAGACTATAGACTAGACTATAGACTAGACTATAGACTAGACTATAGACTAGATATAGACTAGACTATAGACTAGACTATAGACTAGACTATAGACTAGACTATAGACTAGACTATAGACTAGACTATAGACTAGACTATAGACTAGACTATAGACTAGACTATAGACTAGACTATAGACTAGACTATAGACTAGACTATAGACTAGACTATAGACTAGACTATAGACTAGACTATAGACTAGACTATAGACTAGACTATAGACTAGACTATAGACTAGACTATAGACTAGACTATAGACTAGACTATAGACTAGACTATAGACTAGACTATAGACTAGACTATAGACTAGACTATAGACTAGACTATAGACTAGACTATAGACTAGACTATAGACTAGACTATAGACTAGACTATAGACTAGACTATAGACTAGACTATAGACTAGACTATAGACTAGACTATAGACTAGACTATAGACTAGACTATAGACTAGACTATAGACTAGACTATAGACTAGACTATAGACTAGACTATAGACTAGACTATAGACTAGACTATAGACTAGACTATAGACTAGACTATAGACTAGACTATAGACTAGACTATAGACTAGACTATAGACTAGACTATAGACTAGACTATAGACTAGACTATAGACTAGACTATAGACTATAGACTATAGACTAGACTATAGACTAGACTATAGACTAGACTATAGACTAGACTATAGAATAGACTATAGAATAGACTATAGACTAGACTATAGACTAGACTATAGACTAGACTATAGACTAGACTATAGACTAGACTATAGACTAGACTATAGACTAGACTATAGACTAGACTATAGACTAGACTATAGACTAGACTATAGACTAGACTATAGACTAGACTATAGACTAGACTATAGACTAGACTATAGACTAGACTATAGACTAGACTATAGACTAGACTATAGACTAGACTATAGACTAGACTATAGACTAGACTATAGACTAGTCTATAGACTAGACTATGGACTAGACTATAGACTAGACTATAGACTAGACTATAGACTAGACTATAGACTAGACTATAGACTAGACTATAGACTAGACTATAGACTAGACTATAGACTAGACTATAGACTAGACTATAGACTAGACTAGACTAGACTATAGACTAGACTATAGACTAGACTATAGACTAGACTATAGACTAGACTATAGACTAGACTATAGACTAGACTATAGACTAGACTATAGACTAGACTATAGACTAGACTATAGACTAGACTATAGACTAGACTATAGACTAGACTATAGACTAGACTA